>NW_026874081.1:0-156748 GCF_032173495.1 Musca vetustissima | reverse complement strand
TTTAATTTTGTTTTTCCGTTTGTAACTCATCGAAATTATCATTTCCGACCCTAAAAGTCAAGTCCGATGATGGGATATATTGGACCACGTTTAGAGATAGCTCAACTATAAGGATACCCACCATTTGTATACCCTTCACCACACTGTGGTACAGGGTATTATGTCTTTGTGCATATGTTTGTAACAGGCAAAAGGAAACGAGATAGACACATGGTTCCTTTCAAGAATATACATAGAATCACTTTCTAAGTCGATTTATGCATGTCCGTCCGTTTGTCTGTCTGTCCATGTTAAATTGTAAACAAAGTACAGGTCGCATTTATTATTCGAATTGGGTGAAATTTGGCACAGCTCATTCAGTTGCCCCATGGACGAACCCTATAGAAATTGGGAAAAATCGGTTCGGATTTAGATATAGCTCCCATTTATATATTTTCGTCCGATTTAAAGTAAATGGTGCACCAAAGTCCCTAAATAGCTTTCGATTTGCACGAATTTTTGTTAGCGTACTAAATTAAGTCTCGAATTATGTGTGCTAAGTTTCATGAATATCGGTTCAGATTAAGATATAGCTCCAATATATATTTTCGTCCCATTTAAGACATATGGTTCACCAAAGTCCCTATATATCTTTCGATTTCCACGAAATTTGGCATAGCGTACTGAATTCAGCCTAGAATGATGTGTGCTAAGTTTCGTGAAAATCGGTTCAGATTAAGATATAGGTCCCATATATATTTTGGTCTGGTTAAGGGTAAATGGTTCACCAAAGTCCCTATTTATCTATCGATTTGCACGAAATTTTGCACAGAGTACTGATGTGTGTTAAATTCGTTCAGATTTTAATATAGCTCCCATATATATTTTCGTCCGATTTACATAAATGGTGCACCAAACTCCTAATGTTTTTTCGATTAACACGAAAGTTTGTACAACGTATCAAATTGAGTCTTGGATGACGTTATTAGGTTTTGTTGAAATTTATACAGATGCAGCCATTGCTTCCATATGTATTTCGAACAGGTTTCTGATTGAGATTAATTCTTTGTAACAGTGCGGCGTACCGAATAGCGTGTATCAATTTTGCTATAAATCGTATTCCATAAATTTGTCCCATGGTGCGCAGACGACTCTAAGTCTGCCCGATTGAAATTAAATCTATCATAGGTTGTAGAAAGACATGAGTATGTTGCTTCGAGGGAACATTGACATACAATTGTAAGGATACATATGTACAATATACCCAAAGTGGTGAAGGGTATCATATAGTCGGCCCAGTCCGACTTTACTACTTCCCTTACTGTTTTTTTTTTTCAAAAGAATTCGCTGAAATTTGGTACATTGCGTTCTTATTCGGTACCAAATTTCTCCACCAAAAATGTTAATTATAGGTCCACTTTTTCTGGTAGGCCATCTTTATTTTGGATGTTTTGATCGAATTTGTTGAACAAATTGGGTGTAATTTTATACTTTGAATTTTTATTGGGTAGCAAATCCTTCCACAAAAAATTATAAATATAGATCGAAAATAGGGTTCCTCCCAAATTTCGATATTTTGGAGTTCTTGATCGCCTTTTCCAACAAAACAGAATTTCTAGACGCACACCAGGCCACTTACAGACTTAAGGGTTTGTCCTAATACTGGATATGTGGTGGGGTAAACCAACCCTCTTTTGAACGTAACCTACCATAGAAAAACAACCTTTGACAGACGTAACCGCAACCACAATATTAAGTAGTAACATCTTTCATCTTTCTACTCAATTTTTCAACTCTTCGCTTAATAGATAATCTTATTAAATTACGATGGTCATCCAATGTTTGACGCCATGAAGTGATTTTGCGAAAATGATCTTCTGTCTGCAAACGGAAAATGAACAGGAAGTATTTTTGCTGAAATTATTTAACAACAAAGTTAATTTAATATTCTTCTGTGGCGTGCCACGAACAAACAAATAAAATCAAGTGATAGACAACATGCAACAGACACCAACGACAACAGCAACAACAGTTTGTTAACTTGTTTGTTGCTCTTGGCAACATTTTGTGGCAATTGAATTTGTTAATTTCTTTGAGGAGCTCTTCATCGTCATCATCAGCATTAGCGATATAACTTCTTGCCGCCGGTGTTTATCTTTTTGCTGCATTATGGAAAATATATGTGAGGCACAAGACGCAATTTGTTTTTGATTTGCAAATGGGAATATATATTTTTCCGAGATGTGAGATGGAATATGATTTAAAAATTTAAATGAAGTGAAGCAAAAATGACAAACGTTTGTTATTGTGTTGTTTGAAGTAGCATTATATAACTAGAATTGGAAAAAATGTGTATTGCTTTAAATTTAACAAATAATAAACTACATTTGTTGGAGGGGAGAAGTTTGTACAGGACATATAAATTATTATACCAATACTGCTCCACCAGGATCATTAGTGTTCTCCTTTGTCAATCGTTTCGTATTTATTCTCAGTAAACCTCACATAATCCTAACTTTATACTCTACACAATTTTTTTTTAATTTTTGTTAGCTTCATTTCCTGACTACGCAAGCAAATTGTCTGCTAGTAGGTTGTTTATTTTTCGTGCAAATCGAAAGATTTGCAGGGACTTTGGTGCACCATTTACATAAAATCGGACAAAATTATTTATGGGAGCTATATCTAAATCTGAACCGATTTTCGCGAAGCTTAGCACACATCATTCTGGAATTAATTCAGAACTCTATGCAAAATTCATTCAAATCGAAAGATATATAGGTACTTTGGTGCCTCATTTACCATAAATCGGACGAAACTATGTACATAAATGTGTGATGCCAAATTTCATCCAATTAGGATTATAAATGCGACCTGCATTTTGTTTACAATTTCAAAAGTAACCGTGTGTCTATCTCGTTACTTTTTGCCTGTTACAAACATTTGCACAAAGACATAATACTCTGTACCACATTTATGCAAAATTAATTATGAAGTAAATAATAATTTATGGATAACCTCTTCCCAAGGGTTCAGGCTGCGAGGAATGGTACACATAAGGATCAAATTGAGCATCTTAAAAATTGAACTGTAATCTGAAATAATGGTCCTGCTGTTCATTTAGTTTTGACCAGCCAAAAGTTGGGTCAAATTAGTTTTTCATATAATACTAGCTGAACCCGTGGCGCTTCGTTGCCCATACTAAAGTTATTAACATTGGATAGTTAACGTCGAAAACTATTTGTAGGTATTTCGTAGTGTAATATCAGTAATAATTTCGGTCTATGTTTTAGTATATTTGATTCTGTTCAATATATTAAAAATAAATTTTTAAATAATCTTTGAACAACGGTGGTAGTATTAAAAACAAATTTAGCTTGACTTTTCTAATCAGTTGTAATAGTACCATACACAAATATATTTTCTGCAATATGTACATGTTTCTCATTAATCGTTCCATTACATAACAGCATTTTTTTATGTCTGTATTCTCAACAATTTTCCCATGATCTGATTGGGATCCCTTTCTCACTCCGATTAATATCGCTTATATGCCTGATCATTTAGTTAGTATCCTATATAGGGCAATATTTACTAAATTTAATTTTAAAATTAGGTAAACCCTGGTATTTTTATATGCTCGTATTAACACTACAAAAAAGTGTGAAATGTCCATGTTGTAGTAGGTATTAAATAATTCGCTGTTTTCTGTAATAGTGCTAGTATTGTTTTTCTTGAAACTCAATTTTTTCGCAAAGTAACGACAATTTAAAAAATTATAATGTCAATACTTTTTATCAATTTTACATAATCGACCACCTCCGTCTGTTATCTCCTCCATAAAATGGTATTTATAAAAAAACTACCTGGACCCGTGGCGCTTCGCTGCCCCTACTAAAGTGATAAACATGGGAAAGTTCACGTAGAAAACTATTTGCATGCACTTTAAAAGCTACCACTTATTGATAGGCATTATATAGGTATTATTATAGTAGCCAAATTCGAAGATTACTGTTCGGTTATAGGTAATTCGTTGTGTAATATCAGTAATTACATCGTAGCAGCTGGTTAATGTGTAAGTTATTCGATTCAGTATATTAGAAATACAGTTTTAAATAATCATTGATTAACAGTGGTGATATTAAAAACAAATTGGTTTGACTTATCGCAATAGGATTATACACTAAAATATTTTCTCCAATATTCACATGTTTTTCATTAATCGTTCAAAGACCAATACAATCATTTATTCCCATTTCCACCAACCGTTATGTCTGTATTCTCATCTGATTCCCCAATATATGGCTGGGATCCCTTCCTCGCTCCGATTGATATCGCTTAGATCCCTGCTGTACAATTCCTGTTAAGGGTTTCAAAAGAATGCATTATCACATTATAATATTTTTACCGAACCTAGATTTAGTCTTGGTCTTAACTGTATTTTTAAGAAAACCAAGATAAAGATCGAAGATTGAACTTGTGGCAATTGAGTTAGTCGTTTCCTCTATACAGCTTCGAAATAATAGTTTTTGTCATATCAGATTGATCAATTTAACTTAATAAGTAATGGATACATTTTGTTTTCAGTTAAGCTATGATGATAACCCACCACATATTTCAGATTTTTATAACTTTTAATCCGACATCAGTATTTCGCTGCTAAATATATCCCAATTATTGCTGATTCATACTTTTATTGAATTCATATTTATATTATTTATTTTAATTATTTAAATTCCAAAAAAAAAAAAGAATGTTCCTTAACTGAAATGTTTTGTGTCTACAACCAAAAGCGTTTCTTTTTTCTATATATAGGTAAATTAAATTCAATTGGGAGTAAGTTCTCCCCATTGCTTCACGCCAATTTTTATAGGGATATTTCGTACCTGTATTCAATTTACTCAGGCAAATTTTGAAGTGGGAATCTGTAACCCTTCTTAAGATGTAAGCATAGAATGTCTATGTTATTTCAGAGTTGGGAATACTTTTAATGGTATCACTCGACATCCACGCGGAATTTTAGGATTTTATCTACCCTGTATTTCTTGTATTGGGTAGCATCAGGTGCTGTAAAAATCTCAGTAAAATCTCTTCAGCGGTTTTTGACTTTTCAAACAAAACTTTTTTTATTCGCAATATGTAGATTATTTAAATGCAATTGGGATTGCATTCCCCCTAATATACCGCGCTAATTTTTGTATGGATAATGTGTATCTACACCTACGTTGTTCAGACACATTTTGAAGCCCGTACCTGTATTTTGAGGTATGTTTACTACTGATGCTATAACTCCGCATCCACGCGGAATTTTAAAAGTTTATATAGCCTTTGTTACTTTCAGGGCATGCCCCGACATACAGTGTAAATCTCATTAAGATCTGTTCAGCGGTTTTGGCGTCTATCGGTAACATACGAACAAACAAACAAATTTTTTCTATTATATATATATATATATATATAGATTAGAGGTGTATCTGAATTTATCCTTTATCTTTGACTTTTTCCAGATGATAAAACGATTTATAATTAAAATGCACACTACTTGAAATCCAAATAACATTTTGTTTGAATAAAATAAACATGTTTTCACAAACTGACAAAAATGGGAAATTATGTCAACCAATTTTTTTCAATTTAAGGGGACCCCCCATTCTCGGGGTCAAAATGTTTGTTGATATAATCCGAATCTACACTGATTAACAAATGTCTCCACAAAATTTCAAGTGAAAATCTCAAGAATTCTTGAAGATATAGACGATTTATTGTGTCAGCATCAAGTGACGGCTGAAGGGCTTCTCAAACTTTAATCGCGTTTTTCTCTAAACATTTTTTGCGAATGGCGGGCACGATAACTCAAAAACTAATAATCCAATCGGTTCCAAATTTTGCAACGTTTCTCTGGGAGTGTATAGCTCTCGTATGAACTAGGATAAAGCCAATCGCTGAAGATCTTCCTCATTTTTATACCCTTCACCACACTGTGGGTATTATGTCTCTGTGCATATGTTTGTAACAGCAAAAATAATCGAGATAGACACATGGTTCCTTTTGAGAATATGCATAGAATCACTTTCTGAGTCGATTTATGCATGTCCGTCCATCCGTCCGTCTGTCTGTCCATGTTAAATTGTAAACAAAGTACAGGTCGCATTTATGATCCGAATTGGATGAAATTTGGCATAGGTCACTTATTTGGCCCAAGGACGAACCCTATTGAAATTGGGAAAAATCGGTTTAGATTTAGATATAGCTTCCATATATATATTTAACCGTGTAAATGTAAATGGTGCACCAAAGTCCCTATATATCCTTCGATTTGCACAAAATTTGGCATAACGTACTGAATTGAGCCTAGAGTGATGTCGGCCAAGTTTTGAGAAAATCGGTACAGATTTAGATATACCTCCCATATATAGTTTCGTCCGATTTCATGTAAATGGTGCCCCAAAGTCTCTATATATCTTTCGATTTACACGAAATTTGACACATCGTACTGAGTGAAGCCTAGAGTGATGTCTGCCAAGTTTCGAGAAAATCGGTCCTGATTTAGATATAGCTTCCATATATAGTTTCGTCCGATTTCATGTAAATTGTGCCCCAAAGTCCCTATATATCTTTCGATTTGCACGAAATTTGGCATAACGTACTGAATTGAGCCTAGAATGATGACTGCCAAGTTTCATGAAAATCGGTCCTGATTTAGATTTAGCTCCCATATATAGTTTCGCCCGATTTTAGGTAAATGGTGCACCAAAGTCCCTATATATCCTTCGATTTGCACGAAATTTGGCATAACGTACTGAATTGAGCCTAGAGTGAAAATCGGACCAGATTTAGATATAGCTCCCTTTTATTATAGATTGATTTTAAGTAATTGATGCACCAAGGAACCAATAGGCTGATAGGAACAAAACGTTCTGAAATTAGTATAACCTAACCTGTGACAAGTTTGTTTGAAATCGCCTAATATTTGGATGGAGCTTCCATATAGATTTTCGCCCGATTTCAAGTAAATTGGGCATCAAACTCCTCATGTTAGTCAGATTGACATCAAATTTTGCACAACTTACAAAATTGAGCATAGAATTACGTAGTTGCGTTTTGTAGAAGTACAGACATAGCCCAACGGATGACCTATTTATATTTGTTTGAAGTCGATTTACATACTTTATGGATAGATTTAGGTAGATTCACATTTAGATAAATATCACACATTTTATTTCATCCAATTTCATGTTAATAGTCCTGTTTAATATACCCATAGTGGTGAAGGGTATCATATAGTCGGCCGTCCGACTTTACTACTTTCCTTACTGGTTTAACTTGGTTTTAGGTAAAAAAACGGCGATTTTCCAAATTTTTTTTTGTTCAAAGGCCCACTATTTTGTTAATTTTAGAGCGATGTCAATAATCCTAGTTCATATGAGAGCCAGACATGTACTCTTTCTAACACCGATGGAATTTTCGGATTCCGATGTTCCAGTGAGGAGTTATTATGCCCGCCATAAAAAATAAGGACTTTTCTTTAATTACAAAAAACAACAACAAAATAATAACAAAAATTTTTTGTAAATTATTTTTCTTCTCTTTGAAATCTTCAATTATATATGTGCAAAGGTACAAACCTGAACAAGCATTTGTATTCATTTACCAGCCCATTGAAAATCTTGAAAAATTAAAATCGAAAATGGGGGGGGGGGGGGTTCCTTTAACACAATTTTTATTTCAATATACATACATATGTTCATACATATGTAGGCATTTCAAAATATATCATCATCGTTCGGATGATGAGTATTTGTATCCATGTTACTCAACCATATTTCCAAGCTGCTACCTTAAGATATACCTATAGAAAATTTTCCACATGTGTAAATTTGTTCAGATGTATGAATACTTTTGATGCTATTACTCCTCAGTTTTATTTAACCTATTTTCTAAGTATAGATTTAAATGCAATGAGGTGTGCATTTTCCCTTGTCCGCAGTCATGTTGTGTGGATGATGCGTATTTAAACTCACGTTACTCAGCAATAGTTTGAAGTCGGTATCTATAGCCGTACTTAAGATATACACAAATTACACGTTAATAATTTTTGAAGTATGGTCACGTTCGATGCTATAACATCGCATCTTCGGGAAATCTCAGAAGTTTATATGGCATATGTTATTCCGAGAGCATGTTATGACATTCTGTGAAAATCTCAGTCAAATCTTTTCAGCATTTTTAGAGTCTAGAAACAAAATACTTTCAATTTTCAATATGCCGATTTTTAAAATGCAGTAAAAAGTGCACTTTCCGTTGATCGTACCATGCTCATTTTTGTATGGTTGGTGTGTATTCACACCTTCGTTATTCAGGCAAATTGTGAAAACCGTATCTGTAACCGTTCTTAAGATAAACGCATATTACATGTTCAGAAATTTTGATGTATGCTTACTTTTGATGCTATAACACCGCATCCACGCGGAATTTTAAAAGTTTATGTAGCCTATGTTACTTTCAGGGCATGCCCCGACATACAGTGTAAATCTCAATAAGATCTGTTCAGCGGTTTTGGCGTCTATCGGTAACATACAAACAAACAAATTTTTTTTCTATTTTATATATATATTTTGCGTTTATATATATTTTTTAAATTACCTATTTTTTCTGAAAAATAAGTTTATTTTTAAGGTCATGTAAGGTCAATAATTCCTTTTGCAATTTCAGTTGTTTTTAGTTTTGGCCGGTTAGTAAATTGTGGACGAAAAGGAATCGAGTTAGAAGGATGAAATGTTCCTTATTCGATTTTACTGAAGAAATGTAATTTCACAAAATACATACACAAGCTACAAATGCAGATATGAAGCTATCTCTTCAAGTATAATAATGTCGCCAGCAATAAAATGATGGACATATAGCGAAGTTTTCCTTCTGGGGTTTTTATATACTCACCATGGTCTTTCATCTCCAATAGGAATTTTCACCCTCTGAAATCTTGTCGCACAGTGTTATAAGTTATGTATGGTGCAATATATATATATATATATATATATATGTCGATTTAAATATAACCTGAATGGCTATACTAAATTCGGAATTATATGCAATAATTCGTGTCACTTGAAATGACGATGCAGATATGAATCGCTTTAGAACAAAGGAGAACAACAGACGGTGCAAAATGTGTAAATTTCCAAACTCGGAAATCTAATAAAACGCACGATGCGACGAAGTACACGATTAAACGCAATTTGCAAGAATGGGATGAATTCATAATAAAAGTTCTGTAGGGTTTCACAGGGTCAGACTTGTCTGCCTTTGATGGTTTCCTTACTGTTTCTTGGCATATATCGTCCATCAAACGAAATATGTCTCTATATCGAACACTTGGCTTATGCCCCAATTTTTCGTCTAAAAGAACTGTGATTTGACATTTTGGGTACCTCCAGTCACAATGTCATCAATATAATATTTTGTTTGAATATATTATTATACCACCGCCGACAATTTTGTGTAACATAACATGAAACGATCAAAGACACCAAACGGCGAAAATATGACCACCGCTGAGTTATAACTTCAAACTAGTCGCTTAACATTTTGTTTCATGCCACATTTTTGTTACAGTTTTCTCTTCGCTGTATTGTCTTAGCCCGGAGCAGGAATTTGTAACCAAAATTCCGTGTGGGAGTTGTTTCCAATGTTTTTTGCTTTTCTTTTGCGTTTTCTTTTTTTAGTGCTGTTATTTTCCCTGATATGCGCTTTGTTTCTATTGAAATTGGCGGAATGAAAAATTTCACCTGGAAGCTCTTCTTTGTGACTTGTATGATGCCATTTAAGATATATGACCATTTGACGTGTGCTCATAAAAATGTTCAACTACATTGGTTAATTTCCATAAGAGCTATAGTTAGTCGGAGTGTGTGTGTGTGTCTGTCCACCGGTGGCCATGATATTTTGTCCATGATTCTGAAATTTTGTTTTATTTTTTTTTTTCAATTTTTGTTTTTTGAAGTTACGACCATTGCAGCATACAATGTCTGATCACAATCGTTTGAAGTCAAAAATGAAAATAGTTTTTTAACGACCACCAACGAGAGCAGATGGCAAGCGTCTTTAATGACATCGAACGACTTGAATCACCTGAAGAAAAGTATGTTAAAATAACAATAAAAAACTAAATTCTCTGTATTGTATGTCGGCAAAATGAGAAATTGTATGTGGCACGAATGTCATGCCGCATTAGTCACAAAATAAAAACTAAATCTGGAATATTTGATTCGTAACAAAATGTTTGTTTGCTATTAGATGTTAATTTTGGAATATAAGACTTAATGAAAAGTAAACAAATCATTTGACACATAAAAGGGTAAATCATTATACGATATGTGTTTTTCAAGATCTGATTGGTATTTATGTTTATGTAATCAACCTATATAATAAAATGGAATTATAACCTTTAACTAAATACAACAATTCTACAGAGAATGAGCCCCATACAAAGGACCTCGGTAAAGTATTCATAATATCATATTGAAGAAACCGGATTCTCGATGTTCGAACGTGCTAATCTTGTTATACCCTCCAGTATTTACAATATTTCAAATTGAACGTTCAAAAAATATGTATACATGTATTTCACTGAATATTACCCAAATACGCATTGCATATCAAAATATAACCAGTAAGGAAAGTAGTAAAGTCGGACGGGGCCGACTATATGATACCCTTCCCACTTTGGGTATATTCAACAGATGAATTCTAACAGACGTCGCATTTTTAAAGGACCAGTAAAATGAAAGTGGATCCGTAAGCATGTCATTCTACAACCGATATTAAATTTTTCATTTGGTCAGATATAGACGCTATATCTAAATCTGAACCGATTTTCACAAAACCTAACACACATCATTTTAGACCTAATTCATTACGCTGTGCCAAATTTCGTGCAAATCGAAAGGTATATAGGGACTTTCGTACAACATTTACCTTAAATCAGACGAAAATATATATGGGAGTTATATCTAAATCTGAACCGATTTTCACAAAACTTAACACACATCATTCTAGACCTAACTCATTACGCTGTACCAAATTTCGTTCTGATCGAAAGATTTTAAGGGACTTTTTTGCACCAATTTCCTTAAATCGGTCGAAAATATATATATATATATATATATATATAAAATATATATATAAATCGGTCGAAATTTCGAGCAAATCGAAAGGTATATAGGGACTTTGGTGCACCATTAACATTATATCGGACGAAAATATATATGGGAGCTATATCTAAATCTGAACCGATTTTCAGGAAACTTAATACACATCATTCTACACCTAATTCATTACACTGTGCCAAATTTCGAGCAAATCAAGAGTTATATAGGGACTTTGGTGCACCACTTACTTTAAATCGGACGAAAATATATATTTGAGCTATATCTAAATCTGAACCGATTTCACTAGGGTTCGTCCTTGGGCCAAATAAGTGACCTATGCAAAATTTCATCCAAATCGGATCATAAATGCAACCTGTACTTTGTTCACAAAAATACATGGACAGACGGATGGACGGACAGACGGACATGGGTAAATCGACTCAGAAAGTGAGTCTATGTATATTCTCAAAAGAAACCATGTGTCTATCTCGTTTCCTTTTGCCTGTTACAAACATATGCACAAAGACATAATACCCTGTACCACAGTGTGGTGAAGGGTATAAAGATGATTAAAGATTAAAGATTGACAATGCGTATTTTGGATTTTTTGCTTAAAACAACAGAATTCCAATCATTGAAAAACATAGTATGCCCGGCAGGATGATATTGCATATGACGAATAATAGACACTAACTTTTTAACAAATTTAGTTATTTAGTTTATGACAGTCATAACAATTAAGTAAAAATTTGAATTTTTTGTTAGTTACGCCTTTTTGCATTTATCGAATTAACCCATTTGTAGAAGCTCCTTTTTTGACCGCAGACGTGTAAAACTTTGTCAACACATGTAGTTTATTGACATTCACAATATTCATTCAAAAAGTCAATTTTCAATTTTTTGTTAGTTACCCCTTTTTACATTTTAGCTAACGATATAAACTATTTATGTATGTGACCATATGTTTTGACAATTAATAGTGTGAAGAAACTGGGACAAGTGTAGAGAGATGTTACTGCAACACCTAGTAAAAAATAGAACTTTTCAAATCTGTGAAGAAATGAAATCTAGCCATTTTTCGCTATTTCTTCGAGTAGTTCTATTATTTTTTTCTATAGATTCATTAAATGAGCAAATTTCCAAAATTGCAAAAATTGTACTCCTAATTTCTCGAATCTTATATATATATATTTATATATTTGTCCGATTTAATGTAAGTAGCGCACCAAAGTTCCTGTATATCTTTCGATTTGCACGAAATTTTGAATAGCGTACTGAATTAAGGCTTGCATGAAGTGTGTTAAGTTTTGTGAAAATCGGTTGAAATTTATATATAGCTCCCAAACACGCATTATTTGTCCGATTAAGACAAAATTTGGTATAAGGTATGTAATTGAGAGTAGGCTAGAGCGTATTAATTTTCATTGAAATCAGTTGGAATTTAGATATAGTTCCCATATATGATTTCGTTCAATTTTATGTAACTGGTGCACCAAATTTCCAATAATTGTCCGATTGAGACAAAATGTTGCACAGCATACTGAATTAAAACCTGTTTAATGTCCGTGAAGTTTTGTTGATATCGTTTCAGATGTAAATATAACTCTCATTATACTTTAGTCTTATTTTATTTTAATGGTGCACCATTTATCCTGTTCCCTTTGCACGATATTATATTTAGCATAATGAATCGAGTGTAGAATGACGTGTGTTAAGTTTGGTTGAAATTGGTTCAGATAGATCCCATATATATTTTCGTGCAAATTCATGCAAATAGTACAAGCTTATTGGTCCGAATTCATGCAATTTGTGCACCAAATCATAAAAGCTTTCCCAGCGAGATAAAATTGTGGGCAGCGCACTCTGCCGCAGCATACCAAATGGTGTATGTAACGGTTGCTCAATTAGGTCCAGATTTACATATAGCTCCCATACATAAATTTGCTCGATTTCATACAAATGGTATATTAACGAATCCTAGTCTTCCATGATTGACATACAATTATTCATAGATATCAGAATGATATATGTATGTGGTTTTTATTGGTTCAAATATCTATGTACATCACACCTTTAAATTCGCCTGATTTCATTTCAATGGTTCTCCAAGGATACGATGTCTCTTATATCTACTGGATACTATTTATATTAGTATCTATTGTATGTATTCAAAATGGTGAATGGTAGATTACGATATCGATATTTTAAAGGTTTGTAATTGGCATTACGGGTTGATATTGGCCGATATATTTGTATGAAGAAAATTATCCATTTTTCTCTAAAGTAGCTGATTTTAATAATAATACGACCTATCTTTGTTTACAAATATATATGGTCATGCACGCGGACACAAAGTGATTGTATGAATATTATCAAAACTTACAATGGGCCTATCTCGTTTTATATTCATGGTAAAATTAAATGCACAGATACACAATACTATGTACCACACTGTGGCTTGAGATATAATCACCGGATGTGAAAACTGAAATACATCAAATACGTATGCCAAAAATATCGCTAATATGGAGTTCTAAATGTGTCAATAACTCAATGTTGTTCACTACTTTCGCAGTTCATAAGTATTAATTTATATTTAATATTATTTAAATAATTTTCCCCTTTTGTGCTTGAACTCAGCTAATAACATAACTTATGTTAACAAATTAGATTAGATCATAATTGAAACATAATTGACGATGATCATAAATTAAAAAGTATTTAACATTAATAAAGTTCGTTTCTTAAGTCTTTTGTTGTGTTGTGCGCCGCTTTATCACAGATTCTCTACTTGAAATTATTTAGCATAAATTGGGTCTTTACTTCTATTTTTGTTCGCTGTTTTTTTCCTGTTCTTCTACCTGAACTGTTGAATAATTTCACATTAGCTGCAATTCGTAGTAGACGAATTCGCGTGCAATTTGTTAGCATTATTACCGATTTTTTATAGCATTTCATCAAGTTATGCATATTCATGTAATCTTTCTTCACGCTTCCTACTGCTGTTGCTGGTTGTTGATAGGTTGTATGTAAACACTGGCATATAGCGTCTAAGCGGGGTGGCATATAGTGTCTAAGCGAACGTCAGGGCGAGCTAAATATACTCGTCGACGTCGTCGTTTTTTTATTACCTTTGTATTTGTGTAAGAAGAAATATTTTCCCTTTTGTTAATTTCTGTTTGTTTCGAAGTATTATTATCATCTTCTTCACATTAACACACTGACACTTGAGTGCCGACTGCACCGCACTGCATTGCAGTCCACAGTCATGCATTTTTTCCAATAGATTATATTTAATTATTTCGTCTTCTTCTTCTGTTGAGAAATAACTTTTTTATTGCAACAACTAACGCTACTGAACAATTTTTTGTTATGCCAATTATATATTTATTTAATGCTAATACAAAATATTACCCTAATAATGATGTACAGCTAACGAGGGTGGGATTAAAATTAATGGCCGATATACAGAAAAATTAATAACAGAAAATGTCAATATGAAATTAGAAGTTCATTGAATGTTTTGGATCTAAATAAGTACTACAATAACATAATATCAACAAACGCCTAACCTTATTCACCAAATGTTTTTAACCACCCTCAACCTTGTAACCCACTTCGCGGTATTTGTATTTTTCTTTTCAATTCAAAAATGAGTTATTCACAAAGCTATCTGACTAATTGCTTTTATTTTTACTTTGAAGACATGCTTCGGTGTTAGCAAACCATGAACAAATTTTTGTTCGTTTTGTGTGTGTGTGTGTGTTTTTTTTTTGTTCGACTACATACAAATAACTCATTACAATTTTCATTCCGATTTACTTCTTTCTACGCCATAGTAGCACAATTTGATTTGCAATATGGCTGAGTTAGTTGCGTTTAAACTCATTTGATTGTGAAAAATGTTAATTAACTCTTTGTTATTACCTTTGTTTTGTTATCTAGATTTGTTAATAATTCTATTAGTTAATCCAGATGCCGATCTGAAAAATCAGTGAATTTATTGTTGCAATTGCATACAATGGAATTTGTGTGCATACATATTAGAAATTGATAGACTAAGGGATATTCTTACATATCACATCGATTTACCAGCGCTACTATTATTGTAAATTAACATTCATTTGGCTGAATGGCGAAACCTCTCTGAACTGCTATCCTTATGAGGAATAATGAAGTAAGTGGCTTCAGAATTTTTTCCTCCTTTATTAATTATAGCACCTATCCCTCGAGGTATAATTATACCCTACACAACTATGTTGTCAGGGTATTATAGTTTTGTGCAGCCCCAAGAGTTTGTAACGCTGTGACTAGCTGAGTCGATCAAGACATGTGTGTCCGTCCGTCCGTCCGTCCGTCCATTATAATTTGTAAACACGATACAGGCCACAGTTATGGACCAATCTTCACGAAATTTTGCATGTAGGATGGGTTCTGGCCAATGAAGATCCCTATTTTTTTGGTAAAGATCGGTTAATATCTAGGGGATGAAATGGACCAAATACTTAATTTTTATCGGTTTTTCTGGTCGCTCTAAAGGCCGCAATTTGACCCAAACATCGCGAATTATTACATAGAGAAGGGGATCGGGCCAAAGAATAAGCATGCCTGTTTTGATAAGGATCGGTCAATATTTAGCGGGTCAAATGGACCCTGCCTTTTGTGTGAAAAAGTACAAAATTTGTATTCTATAGCGTATAGATTTACCTCCGAAGGACATAGACCCGAAAAGTTGTTGGTATATTAAGGGCAGTGGTTGACTTTAAATTGATACCAATTATATGGTCGTATGTACTCAGATGTGGGAGTTACACTCCAACATTTACAGGTGCTTATGTATTCAGATATTATTTAGTAACCCTTTACCACACTAAAGGGCGGAAATATAGCGCTGATCGCTTTAAAATGTTCCATGAAGTTCCAGTTATGGTCAACAATAACGCCTAAAATTTTCGGTGAAGATCGGAGAATTATGAAGTGGACCGAAAACTTAATTTTTTTGTTTTTTTTTTCGAGTAGATCTATAGGCTCCAATGGCAAAAAGAGCATCACAACACAAGGGAAGGGAATATGGACAAGTAATTAGAAGGGCTGTACTGAACATTAGTAATAATTGTCGGCCTCTAGTTGGTCCAGATGATTCAAATATCGCGAAATATTGGCCAAGCTCAGAATATTGATCCACAGAAAGTTAGTTTTTCGTGGAAGTTGTGTAGGGTATCATATGGTCGGCCCCTTCCGACTATACTGCTCCGCTCACTGGGTTTCATCCTCAATCTCAAAGTCTCTAGGAAATACTAATTGGAGTGGTTGCTAAACATATAAATATTTTGTAAATATGCCTTTGTGCATATGTTTGTAACAGGCAAAAGGATACGAGATAGACCCATAGTTCCTTTTGAGAATATGCATAGAATCACTTTCTGAGTCGATTTAAGCATGTCCGTCCGTCCGGACAGACGTCCGTCTGTTGGTGTTAAATTGTAAAGCAAGTACAGGTCGCATTTATAATCCAATGTGAATGAAATTTGGCACAGCTCATTTGTTTGGCTCAAGGACGAACCGTGTTGAAATTTGGAAAAATCGGTTCAGATTTAGATATAGCTTCCATATATATTTTCGTCCGATTTCATGTAAATGGTGCACCAAAGTCCCTATATATACTTCGATTTGCACGAAATTTGGTATAACGTACTGAACTGAGTCTAGCATTATGTGTGTAAAATTTCCTGAAAATCGGTTCAGATTTATATATAGCTCCCATATATATTTTCGTCCGATTTTATGTAAATGGTGTACCAAAGTCCCTATATATCTTTCGATTTGCACGAAATTTGGCATAGCGTAATGAATTAGCTCTAGAATGATGTGCTTTAAGTTTCCAGAAAATCGGTCCAGATTTAGATATAGCTCCCATATATATTTCCGACCGATTTAATGTACATGGTGTACCACAGTCCCTGTATATCTTTCGATTTGCACGAAATTTGGCACAGCGTACTGAATTAGGTCTAAAATTATGTGTATTAAGTTTCCTGAAAAGCGGTTCAGATTTATATATAGCACCCATATATATTTTCGTCCGATTTAATGTACATGGTGTACCACAGTCCCTATATATTTTTCGATTTGCACGAAATTTGGCACAGCGTACTGAATTAGGTCTAAAATGATGTGTGTTAAGTTTCCTGAAAATCGGTTCAGATTTATATATAGCACCCATATATATTTTCGTCCGATTTTATGTAAATGGTGTACCAAAGTCCCTATATATTTTTCGATTTGCACGAAATTTGGCATAGCGTAATGAATTAGCTCTAGAATGGTGCGTTTTAAGTTTCTAGAAAATCGGTCCAGATTTATATATAGTTCCCATATACATTTTCGTCCGATTTAATGTAAATGGTGTCGTCCGATTTTTCACAAAATTGACACAAATTTTTCACAACGTACTGTAGTTAGAATAACCTAGAAGTTGGTTTTAAATGCTTTATCATGGTGGGTCCAATAGGCACAAAATTGTTCTCTACGTATTGAAGTTACTATACCATAACGTGTGGCAAGTTTAGTTCAAATCGGTTTAGATTTTGATATAGCTTATATGCTTATATATATGAAGGGTATCGTATAGTCGGGCCCGTCCGACTTTACTATTTTCCTTACTGTTTTTTTCTGTTAATTGGTGTGCCACCCAAACTTCGAGCTTCAGTTTGAATCCGGCTTTGTGTAAACAAATTTAAATAGTTTTATGGTCGATGTTTAGCTCCTGGGCGATGTTACGACTACTAACATGCCGGTCAACTCCGACCATTTCTCCGATTTTATCGGCATTTTCGCCGACCGGCCTAATGGATTTCTTTTTCCCCACACTATTATATTTAAAATCAAATACAGTCAAGTACGGTTGTAGTCGTATACTGTATAAGTTGGGACCAAACAAATTGTTCGCTATAAAATTAAATATGTGTAAGAAAATTATGTCTTAAAATTTTGGGACTAGGAATGTGTTCACTGTCGTAGATATGCATTAGTCTTCAAAAACCCGGAAAGCTAAATTTTATTCCTAAATTTCAGGCAATCAGTAATTCCTAAGTGCAGTTACCTTTGATGGATAGGGTTCTTAAAATTTCAAAAATTTTATAATACGGGTTCGGAATGTTCTTAACCTAGCACAAAAAGCGCGGTATAAACAGAAAAAAGTTAAGTGTTTTGCCTTGGCAGCAGTATTATATCTCGGAATGCCTGTTCCGAACCCTACTGGTTCGTGTCGGGATAGAATGAAAACCCGACCGGACCTTGATTCTGTAATGTTGGTCAGAACCGAATCCAACATTGATCCATTTCGGTGAGAAGCAATGAATGTAGACAAAGGGTTCATTTTCGAGGTTGCTTTGGACTAAACCGGATCCAGGAGAACAGCGAAACACGCAGCACTTAACAATACATATTGTCGTTCCGCGCCTAGTAAATGCATCTTTCGTGTAGTTCAATCGCAACAAGATCAGTGAAACTTTGAAATGTATGAGTCGTGGGAGAATAATGATCATTGCGTTCCAAGAAACAAATCTGACTGAGAAAAATAGCTTAGAACATTGCGATGGTTACAACGATGGGCAGAAGGATCGTACCAGAGGCGGAGGTGAGGATTTACATTACACCACCTATCTCGCTTGAGCTGCACTCTAGTGATCAATATATTGTATATATTAGTCCGCTTTTAGAAGATAATAACCGCCTGGTACTAGGGCATTTCAATGCTCAGAGGTTTGCAGCGCTGGTTCAGCTAAATGATAGCTCAACATTTTGCACTATTAATGAGGATGCCCCATGCGAGGATAAGAGGAGATTGCCACAGTCACATCACCATAGTTTGAGAAATGACTTAACTTGAAAACCCGGCTTAGACCACCTTCCTAATATATCCGTCTCCGTCAACAGTCCACTAGACTTTATTACCTCTGATCAGCGAATCAGAGACCTCAGATACACGGGTAGCTTATAGAAAATTCATAGCTGTTGGCGGAATTCCAGAATTAAGACCAAACTTCCCAGCTGAGTTCCGTCGCACGACCACTGAAATCCCAAGAGTGCGAGAACTTACCCTTGAAGTATGCGAGCAAAAGCAAAAAGTGGCTGTACCACCTGAAGCAATACAACATTGTCATCGGTAACGGTTAAGCCACCTCGAATCCTGGATGCGAGCAAAAGCAAAAAGTGGATGTACCACCTGAAGCAATACAACATTGTCATCGGTAACGGTTAAGCCACCCTCGAATCCTGGATGAGATGGTGACAGGAGGGCTGTCACATTTAACGACGTAACAGTGAGGACACCGGCATTTCATGGAGAACCCCGAAAGTGACAGGGCAAAAAGGAGTGTAGTACGTCACATACGCAATCCAAAGGGTTGAGCTCAGACGGAATATCCAGCTGGATGAACCCGGAAGCGTAGAATCGCACAGGCCAATTTCACTCCTGTCACCAGTAAGAAATACGCTTGAGGCTCTACTCCTCCCACACCACAAACTACCACAATATACTGGATGTAACGTTCGATAGCACATGGGCACTTCCACAGTCACTTACACGACTTTCAGAGGCAAAATTAAATTTTAAATCAAATGTACCCAAATGAGCGGTCACTCACCCGACTTCAAATATACATGGCTGTAACAACCATTGCTAATAATGGGAAAACTCTGCGAATTGTGTGAATATTTTGAACTTTTAATATTATTTACATGAATAAGAGATATCAAAATTTGGCATATCCCTTATTTGCAAAGGATTTTTTTCCGACACTCACGCGACATTTTTGATTTTGCAGTTTTTATTTCTGCCGTAGATGCTTTTATAGTCTTTAAATTAGTATTTATGCTAAGAACAAGATGAAAAAATCACAAATGTGGTCTTTCGTTATATGCTTCGACTTTGGTTTACTTTTTCCGGAAATGCCCATATTCATTCGTCTGCCAATGATTTTTGTGATTAGCTGAAAAGTAGGAACATGGTACCCAAATCGTTGGCCGACTGTACATGGGACGCTGACAAAGCAATAGAATATTCAGATCTGCCAAAAAATACTGCCTTGAGAGCTGCAACATGGTGTCTCCTCATGACTCCAGTTGACCATTTTCATGACGAGACGACCATCATACCAGTTCATCGATACAACTATATGTTTTTGATGCAGTGCCTTCATGGTTGTTATCGTCGGGAACACCCCTGTCATAGCCTAAAGGACAAATCCCTACCATACCCACAGATCCAAAAAGCATGAGAAAAAATCCTAGATCAACAATCCATTCAAGCAGGTTTGAATGACATTTGGTGGAACAGTAACAGAATGATAACCCAAAATATCAAATTGCATCCGATTCGCTTGAAAAATGTGTTCAAATTGTCAAAATGCAGAACTTCTGATCGAAGTTGTCCACATCCCTATCATTTTGGGTCTAGTAATAACAAATAAAATGGCAAACTACTGTTAGTCGTCATCTTTCTTAATTGAATTTAAACTGCAATTGTAATCATCATTGTAATCATCATAAACGTCAGTCATTTGGGTACATTTGATTTTGGATAATGTCATTGTGTCTCCATCAAATTAATTTAGCCTTTAGAAAGTTTAATTAATTGTTTAATTTAAATTTCGAAAAGAAAAAAAATGAACTGATTTATTTTCTGCACTGATTCCATCTACCGAAGCAGTGATTGATCAAAAGCAACGAACTTCAAATTTTGTCTGTTTTGACTGCGTTGAAAGTAAAATTTAAACTTTAGACTTCAATACTTTCGCCTCTGGTTTTTTTTCGTAGGTTGAAGAAAACAATTGGCCCTTTTGACCTTTGATTGCAATTTTTGTGATGAAAATGCCGAACAACAGAAATAAAATCACGGTGACCGTAAATGTTTCTCGCCAACACCAACAATAGTAAAACTAATAATAATAATGATTTCCAAAACTACACTTGTAGACTTCACTCAGGCGTCATGATGATGATCAGCAGCCAGTGAATGCAATTTAACGTTCGCAGAAAGTTCAGATGAGAAAAAAGCACAATAAAAATAATTGTATTTTTTTGTTGCACAAAAGCCAAAAAATAAATTGATTAGTTATAAAATTGGGTCATGTTTAAATCGAAATAAGTTGGGAAAAAATCTCTAATTCAAATACCTTTTGCAATAGAGATTTAATAAAATAAATTTTGCAACATTTGTCTGTATTACCGGAGACTTGGATACGAACGAAAAAACTTTGCAATTGCTAAAGAAAGAACCGTCTTCGTAACAACCACTCCTTTTGTAAGGCAAACCAGCATCAAATGGCAGACTGGAATACCTACCCTCTTCTCTTACTCTCCCGATTCTCTTTGTAATGAACAAAAAACTATTGACCACAATGCACGCTTTATTTGTTTTCAGTCTAATCTGCCACCATTATTCATCATCACCAGATCAGATGCTCACAACAAACTTCAAGATTAAGCCAACCAACCATCCAGCCAGTCAGTCAGTCAGTAAGGCCGACATTACAACAAACAAAAACGCTCTTTGCACTGGTGCTTTGGTTTACTGATAGGCCCGACTATCGCACCGGGCCAGCACATGCGCGCATGCCCGGCACCAAATGTTAATGATGATGTCTAGAGCAATGATCGCTGCCGTTTGGTCAGCTAGTTGGGTTTTTCGCCGTCTTCTTCCTTTTTTCTGTGATTTGAAACGCGTGCCTCTGTACGTCGTAAGCCAAGCACATTTGGGACCTGCAACCTACCTCCAACTTTCAATTGGTGGAATGCATTTTTCATTTATTTTCCTCGTTTGTGACTGTTGCACACAAATGAGCAAAGAAAAACAGATTGAATTAACCATTTTCTATGGAGACAAAAACTTTGTACTCTCATTGCAGTGGATGCGGTGCTTCTACTTATTTTTCCATTTGACCTTAGAGGTTAAATATTATCCCAATATGGTTTATGACTACGCAGTTTTATTGTTGAACTTATTTTAATGAGAGACATTTGCCACAGCAGATTAAATGCTTGCGATTTTAGCTTTACGAAATGGGTGCAGGGGATAGATAAAAGATAAAGATGAGTTGGCGATTGTTTAGAAACTATTTAGAAGATGTTTTTAGTATAGGAGCGTAGTTGTGAAAACTTCGTATTCTTAGATTTATGATTTTTATTCAATCTAAATTTCTAAGTTTGGTTTTTACTGCGCCATTTTAGATAACGTTGTAAGTTTTATCCACATTTTCCCAAATGAACTAAAACTTCATTTTGGGGTATTTGAGAGACTGACATACATATATGCAGAAAATCATCAATTTGTACATAGCACCCATTGAAGTGACTGCAGTTTGATAAAATATGTTTGCCGAAAAATTTCCATGAAGGTTCATCTTTTGACATAATCACCGTACAAAGAGGGGCGCAACCCATTTCAGCACTCTAAATGTGATGCTGGTACTCTGAAGGTGATTGTACTCTGAAGTGGTTATAATTTGCCATTGCGAATTTCTGGTGGAGGCGAGCAGTTTGGTCTTGTCGAAATTATACCTGTGGTACAGCGTATATATTATATATTATGTATTTGTGGATATGTTTGTAACAGGCAAAAGCAAACGAGATAAGCACATGTTTCCTTTTGAGAATATGCATAGAATCACTTTCTAAGTCGATTTAGGCATGTCCGTCCGTCTGTATGTCCATGTTAAAATGTAAACAAAGTACAGGTCGCATTTATTATTCGAATTGGATGAAATTTGGTACAGCTCATTCATTTGGCCCAAGGACGAACTCTATTGAAATTGGGAAAAATCGGTTCAGGTTTTTGATATAGCTCCCTTATATATTTTCGTCCGATTTAAGGTACATGGTGCACCAAAGTCCCTAAGTATCCTTCGATTTGCACGAAATTTGCCACGGCGTACTGAATTAAGCATAGAATGATGCGTGCCAAATTTCGTGAAAATCGGTTCAGATTTAGATATAGCTCCCATATATATATTCGTCCGATTTAAGATAAATGGTGCACCAAAGTTCCGAAATATTTTTCGATTTGCACGAAATTTGGCACAGCGTACTGAATTGAGTTTAGAATGATGTGTGCTAAGTTTCGTAAAAATCTGTTCAGATTTAGATATAGCTGCCATATATATTTTCGTCCGATTTAAAGTAAATGGTGCACCAAAGACCCTATATATCTTTCGATTTGCACGAAATTTGTCCTAGCTTACTGAATTAACTCTAGAATGATGTGTGCTAAGTTTCATTAAAATCGGTTCAGATTTAGATATAGCTCACATATATATCTTCGTCCGATTTAAGACAAATGGTTCACCAAAGTCCGAATTTATCTTTCGATTTGCACGAAATTTTGCCCAGCGTACTGAATTGAGTCTAGAATGATGTGTGTTAAGTTTCGTGAAGATCCCTTCAGATTTAAATATAGCTCCCAGATATATTTTCGTCCGATTTATATAAATGGTGCACCAAACTCCTAATGTTTTTCCGATTAACACGAAATTTTACACAACGTGTCAAATTGAGACTTTTTAGGTATAGTACGAACGTTCACTAAAAATAGTGAATGGGTTGTGTCCATATGGAATTCGGCGATATGTGAGTCGGCTTAGCAGGACAGTTGAAGAGGTTCAAGGTGTGGTGTATTCCTAGTCCATATGCATGATATGTCGTATGTATCGAACCGTCAATTCTGCTGATCTTAGTAGAACTAAGACTACTCGGGTTTGTCTGGGCAGCTGCTTCTCCTCCGCTGCGATGTATGGAGGCTGGTCTCCGATTATGGTATTCACATGATATTTCTCTAATGCTTGAGCGACATCGTCTGTGTGAATTCCATTCAGATCTGCTGGATAGCCTTGTTGATCTGAAGGTTCACGCTTATATTTTTGGACCTCTCTCCAGACCAAGAATATCTCTTTTTTATTAATTTCTCTTTCGAGATGAGCTACATGATCGGAGTTGCAATGAAAAGGAAAGCCAGAGAGATACTACATTCCCACCACTATGCGGCGCGTTTCGCCGTTGGTTAAGCGGCTCATCAGGCATATTGGGCAATGTGGCTTACAAATGTCTTTACTTGATATGTTGTATTTATGTAGATTATTGTTGCGAAATTGCATCTACGAATTAAATTCACCCGTGTCAAGGTTCGGACATTTGGCATCACACCAGGACATTCCTTTTCAGAGCAGATTTTTCTTGTAGTGACGGACTTTTTTTCCATACAGACTACAATATTTTTCTTCAATGGTATGAAACTGCATATTGTGCAACCTTAGGAAGATAAGGAGGTGGCTTTGAACGCTAAGGCGCCGAACACCAACAGATGCCATGGGAACCAGGGTTCAAATCCCATTCGGGCTCAAGCTGAATTTTTTGAGTTTTGTTTTTAGGGCGAAGGATCATTCATGTAAATGTTTTTTATTAATTTCTCTTTCGAGATGAGCTACATGATCGGAGTTGCAATGATTTCTCCTGACGTGCCTGGGCGGGGAGTTCATTACATGGGCCTATGACAGGAGTGTTCCCGACGAAAGCACGTACTGCATTGATAACATATAGTTGTGTCGATAGACGGGTAAGATCTTCGTCTTCTCAAGAAGACGGTCCACTGAAGTCATGAAGTAGCAGTTTTCAGGGCAGCATTCTGGCAGGTTTGGATATTCATCCACAGCGTATCACATACATTCGCAAACCACACTGGCGCCGCATAGTTTATAAGACGTCAACAATTTTCTTTGACAGCGCCCCTAGTGCTGCCGGGTAGCTACTTGAGGGCCTTGATCATACTTCTCAGCTTATCGCATAAAGCAGTGGCTGCGCAGATGACTTGAAAAGGCTGTCGAATGTTACTACGAGTATACTGGGGTAGTTTATGGTCGGAATTAGTTCTCCGTAGACCATGTGGTGAAAAGTGTGGTTGTTGATTTTGTGGCGGATATTTTCATATTCCTCAAATGCAAGAAGTTTACAAGATCTTGCATATGCCATCAATAATAGCACCCGACGACATAACCGTACAATCAATCGCATACATTACGATTTCTATGCTGTCCGGCGGTTGGAAAATTCAGAAAGGTATACGTTAAACAATTTCGGAGATATGACCCCTCTTTTTCGGAACTCCCTGATTCACTCTACGGGGTTTGAACTTCCTGTTTCTGGCGTTCACACATATAGACGATTATCGAACGCTTCAAACACTGTCGGTGATTTGTCTTCTCTACGTCCTCGAACAGCTTGGCATGGTTGACGGTATCAAAGGCCCAAGACCTATCGAATCAAGTGCCACCATAACTGTTCGGTTGCATGGCCTGTTCTGGTTAAGACCTCTGCTAATATGTGTGGAAACGGCGTGTTGTTGTTTGTTGTGTTTTCGGAATCCATGCTGATCCATGATGATGGAGTAGTGCTTCAAGTCTCTTTGCTACGGCCGACAGGAGTGAAATCTGTCTGTACGAATCACCCCCGCTGGCTTCCTTCCCAGGCGTCAGTAGCGGGGCAACCCAACTTTTCCCCACGCTTCAGGAGCTATGTGGGTTGTTAACGACAAGTTGAGGGCTGATTTAATTACTCAACTGCGGGTTCATCCAGCTGCTTAAGCATTATCATGGATATTCCGTTTGTGTCCATCGCTTTAGATGACCAATCATTTTCGATGACATCTCCAACGTTCTCCTTCGTAAATTGTGATTGTACCTCTTCGACCTGGAGTGCCCTTATGCGACATAGTACACTCCTTTTCGTCCTGTCACTTTTGGGGTCCTCTTCAAGGGGAATTTCTCGCATCCTTGGGCCTTCAGTTGTCGTACGATGGGGCTAATTACGTTCATTGCCCAGTGCCTCTGCTGGGAAGTTTGATTATACTTAGGGTATTCGACCAGCTGATATAAAGCGATTGGCAGCAGAAGTGAAGATTTTTCGGAATTTGTCCTTAGCTACTCGAGTATCTGAGGGAAACGGCAGCTCTCTGAAGCGATGATTTGTAAACTCTCTAACCGTGCAAAATGTTAGGCTATCAAGCTGTACACCTGGTCATTACCAAGGACGGAATTGAAATCCCCTGGTACTAGTCGGTTATTACCTTTTTAAAGCGGACTGATATCCGGTAAACAACACGGTGTACATTTATTTATCAGCAGTATATACATATTTAGCACCTCTACCTCGGCGGTTCCACACTTGACTGCATTCAATGTATGACCTACTAGACTCTAGCTCAAGCGAGATAGGTCTGTACTGGACATAATGGTACGCTTCTGGTACACGTTGTAACCATCACTACGCTGTAAACTACATCGTGTTTTACTGTTGAGGAGACTGCGGGGGTGTCTCGTATTCCGACGACGATTCTGATTACGAATCCTGGGAACACTAGCACAACATGAGGCGACGTAACTCATGTTGCAGTACTCCTGGATCTAAGCCCAGAATAACCTCGAACGGGTGTATTCATTCTCTACGTCCTTTGCATCACCCATTCTCTATATCCTTTGCATGGACCAGTTGGGTTCCGATCAGGCATTTCGGGATATAATGCCACTCCCATGACAAAAATAACACACACGCACATGTATTTGTTAAGGTGACAGCCTCTGGTCAGAGTCGATCTCCAAGTCAATCCGGTATATAGAGCCAGCCGCCGTGAGATTGCTCAAAATTTGTTGTCATTTGTGGTTGATTAACACATCAATATTTCCAGAACAGTGAGCAAATATGGTAGGTAAAGAAATATCATGTCATCATGTCATTAGCTATCAATAAGACTGTTAACAACATTGTAATCCACAAAAATATTTCTACATACATATATACACAATGTTAAAAACTATGAATTCCATTGCTAATTGTCATTGCCTGTATTTCCTATTTCGTCTGTGATGGTACCCAAACCAAAGTCCCTAACAACATTTCCCGTTTTCTGCATTGACACCGAGTTCGATAACTACCAACAATTGGAAAAGTGTTGCACAAAAATGGTGTTATCGAACATTGTTTGCGGGTCTTCACCGATTTCACTTATGAATAATATATCACACCAATCATGGCTGGCTAGCTAGCTGCCTGCCTCACTGGCTGGATGATGATAAGAGCAGTTCATACGGATCACCAAAATCGATACAAATGAAATCTAGTTTGCACCTTAAATGTGTTATGTATGAATCATGATGTTGTTGTTGCTATTGAAGATGATGATAAAGACATGCTACACAAGGCACTACCACCATTTGCTGGGTGAAGAAGCTGAATGGCAAAATATTTCTATAATTTAGTTGAATGTCAATAAAAGGCCATAAGCACATCAATCATCACTGAATTAAAAATCACTTAAAATTCCTGCTTTGCCATATAATCTTTAACATTTCTCTGCTGCAGGGGGAGAAGTGAAGAAATGGAATAAAATGAAATTGAATTGAATTGGGTGAAATAAATAGCAAAAGGAAGAAACGTTCCCAACCACAACAACAACAACGAATGTACATGAATAATGGATGAAAACTCAATTGCTCTGCATAAAAGTTGATACCAAAAAAAGAGAGAAGTTCTAATAAAGCTGAAAAAAATTATACAACTCAAAGGACAGACAGGAATGCCATAAAGTTTGCCATACGTCACAAACAATAACTTATTTTTGCTAACTTTTATTAGGTTAAACAAATATAGCGAGGGTCGTATAAAATAATGAAGGAAATTCTACAAAAAAACAGTTAAAATAGTATATTCTGCCATATTCCACAAACTCTCGTATATCAACATCCCAATATTAACCATACTTATTTCCTGACAATAACAACATATTTTTAACCACTCTTGATATACCGACAACAACAACAGCACTCGTAAACTAGTAAATATTTATTAGAGAAATATGCCAAAATCGAAAAACGATCATAGTTAATATTGCAGTTCGTTTCTTTGTCAGTCATCCAGTCTTCTTTGTTGTGACAAGTTTTTTCTGTTTAGTTTTTTTTCAGTTCGCTATGACCATAATAAATGAAATGAAGATGACATCAAATCATGTTTGATGGCGGCAACACTTGCATAAAGATGCATTTTGAGTGATCCAGCTATGGTTCGAAACAAACAACATCGCACACAAACACAGACATACCGAATCGAATAGAAATAAATTTAGAATCTAACGAAAAACGCTATGGATAACAAGCAAATGAATTTTAGCATTGGACTGGGACGACTAAATTATATACTACAATAGGTGAAAAGAAGAATGGGATCCTTAGGTCTCGTGCTGTACTAAAATTTCATTATTTGTATCCAATATAAGGTGAAGAAAATATTAAATTTGTCTTGTCGTTGGCAAAACGTTAAAGTATTCGTCGGGGTCCCTAAAATTATATTGATCAGAATAAAATTCAATGTCGATTTAGCCATGCCCGTCTGTCCGTCTATCGAAAACACGATAACTTTCGAAATATTTAACTGTCGATAACTACTCCTAGGATATTACACATGGAATATAACGGTCCACGTTTCGTATAACCCTCATATATCGGTATTCCCAATATTCGACATTTTAGGGATTTAGTGCACGTTTTTAACCGCCATTGAATAACCCATTTATTTTGAAAGTGGTTTAAGTCAATTTTTTTTTCTTTTATTAAAACAACTAAAGGATTGGGTTTGATTGGTTTCAAAAACGTTGCTAAGTGGCTTTGTGCCCTTAAATATGATATAATGTAATATGTTTTGATTTTTTTTTTTTCAGAAAACCAAGATTTGTATCAGATAGCAAATATTTAATAACGATATCATAATTGTTTGTTGTTTTGGGGACTTTGGGCACGTTTTTTCACCGAATGGAATTTAATTTGATAATATAGACATTCATTTGGTGCCGAATCATCCACTAAAATAATGAATATGGTCAACGTTTTTGTATAGCTCCTATAAAAATGTAGCTCCCCATTTTCGATATTTGGAACGTTTTATTCGTATTTTCCCACCGATGGTATTAGCCACATTTTCTCATCGAATGACCTGTAATTCAACATTCCGAAATCATGGCGCATAAACAATTTATTATCAAACTTTTCAATATATATTCATGTTTTTACATGAAGTTTCTAGTGCAATTTTCCAACCTGAGTGTCTGTGATGTATTATTTCATTTTCCAAATAAAAAATATATTCACTGCAAATTTACTCAATATATGGGCCCACTGCAAAAATGTGGATCATCGAAATATTGATTTTAGACCCCATGTTTATTTAAATCGAATTCATTCATTTATTCCGATTTGAACAAAACTTTGCGATTTGACCAAACTTTGCGAAGCCTTATACTACACAACTATGTTGTCGAGGTATTGGTCTTAGACCCACTTTTAAGTAAACCGATCTTCATATGTCCATTAGTTTGTTTTTACATGGAGAAGGGGATCGGCCCAAAGAATAAGCATACCTGTTTTTATTAACGATCGGTCAATATTTAGTTGGTCAAATGGACCCTGACTTTTGTGTAAATGACAAAATTCGTATTTTATAGCGTATATATACATAAACCTGAGAAGTTGGTAATATACCCTAATAATCGAACCTTTGGTAAGCCGAGTATAATAAGGAGTTTATTCAGTATATTATATAACAATACGGCATTGTTATATCATTACTTTACTTTATGTAAAGGCCCGAACTTATAACATGGATGATACTAAATCGTACCTTTGCACTATAGGTAATTTGGACAGTTTTTTGGGCAAAAATCATGTTTTCAAAAAATCAAGGCGTATTTTAAAAAGTTTAAAAAAGCATAAACATAAAAATTAACCATGGAGAGTATTAACGGTGGTGTGTGCTGTCTATCTATCTTCTATCTACATATATAAAATAGAAAAAAATTTGTTTGTATGTTACCGATAGACGCCAAAAACCGCTGAACTGATATTAATGAGATTTACACAGTATGTCATGACATGCCCTGAAACTAACATAGGCTATATAAATATCTAAAATTCCTCGTGGTTGCAGAGTTATAGCATCAATAGAAAACATACCTCAAAATTTCAGAACACGTAATATGCGTATATATTAATTACCGTTACGTGTACCGTCTTTAAAATTTGTCTGAATGACGTAGGTGTTAATACACATCATCCATACAAAATTGAGCGTGGAACGATTGGGGGAAGGAAATAAAAAATGTTTCGCCTCTACACTCAAAAACGGTTAAACAGATTCTTCAAAATTTGTCTGAGTAACTTGGTGACAAATACGCATCATCCATATAAAAATTGGCGAGACACAATGGGGGGAAATTTATAGCATCAAAAGTAATCATACCTCTGAACTAATATATAGTTTCTATGCATATCTTAAATAAATTGTTTCATAAACGTGTGTATTATACTCAGATAATTACACATCCAATCTTAAATGACCAGGATTTAAAAAATTAATTCAAATCAAGAATTTTCGACTAATAATTTTTTGATTATATTATGTCATTTTCAGTAATAACAATAACCACCAGTTAAATAATTCCGTTAACGTCTGCTGTTTTTCATCTCTTCATTATCATCACATAATGGATAAAAATTTGTGTAAAATTAAAAAATTTTGACATTATATTTTTTACATTTTGTCACTTTGTAAAAAAACATTTCAATTTTAGATTTTGTTTTGTTTTTAGGTTTCATAAAAATTCCATCTATTGGAGAAAACGCGTATTAATTCTATAATTGTATGTATCAACAGTATAAGTGAGATATACAAATGCAAAAAGGCGGATTTTGGATAAAAATTTATAATATTCAAAAATCTTCGGTGGATTATCATCACAGCTGACCTGAAATGATTATGACTAACTAAATTGTCACTCCATCTTCGGAATTGATTTTAGTTTCTTAAAAATACCATGGAGTTACAGTTAAGTCCAATTATAAATATAGGTTCGGTAAAAATATAAAGTTGTGATGATGTATTCTTTTTCAACCTAGCAAGGATTATGCAGCAAGGAGCTTTGTGATATTAATCGGAGCGAGAAAGGGATCCAAACCATTTTATGGGCAAACTGCTGAAAGTACAGAAATAAAAGTTGGTGGTAATGGGAATGAAGGGTACTGCAGTAGGTTTTACAGAAGGGTAAGTTCCATCAAATAGTAGCTTCTTAAAAAAAAACATTGCATTTACGTGGACTACCCTATGTTAATACTTAAGTAGGGGCAGCGAAGCGCCACGGGTTCAGCTAGTTTAATATATAATATATGTTAATACGTTTGTGTAGCGATTCAAAATTTGCATAGCTGACTATAATAAAAGAAATGTGATTATTTTTTACACATAAGTCATATTAGATAGACTTTTACTAAAATGTTTAAATTTGTCTGCTCTTTTGACAACTGAAATATATTAATGAAGGCCTTCTAAATTTATTTCAATAGGTCTCAAATTGCGATTTTTTGCGCAACTTCAGAATAAAAAACAATAAAATTTTCGATATTTGGTTTGATGAAAGAAAGTTGGCAATAACAGCAATATGGACGAAAAATACGTCAAATTAAAAAAACAAATTAGGTTATTTTGCATGCAGTTGTCAAGGTGGACCAAATGTTATAGGAAGATAGAACTTTTCCGCGAAAAAACGAATACACTCGAATTTTAATTACAAAATAAATAACGTGACTCTTAAACCGGAAATAGGTTGCCGAAGGAAAGATTATGAGAAAAAAAATCTAAATAGTGGAGAACAGGAAATGGCGGGCTTGAGTTCTCCTTAGAATATAAACCATCAAAAATTTACTTTTTTCAGAATTGATTAAAAATAAAAAAGTGGCATATGAAAAAATTTTGTTCAGTATATCCAGTGTTTACTATAATCCAGTTTGTTGTGTATACGACAACTAATGAAAATATCTGAGAAAGAATTAGCTTAACTTTCACGAATATCTAAATTTCTGTGGTTCTATATTCTGAGCTTGGGCAATATTTGCACCCTCTTGGCCGACTAGAGTTAAACAAATATTACTAGTATTCAGTACAGCCCTTCTAATTACTTGTGTTGTTATTTTCGGCTTTTAATTGTGGTCTATAGATCATTATATATATTATAGGCGTTGTCCTTGACCATACTTGGATCCTCAACCCCTCCTCTTAAATATACTATAAAACCAGTGAGCGGAACAGTATAGTCGGACGACCATATGGTACCCTACACAAATACCACGAAAAACACATTTTCGACGGTTCTATATTCTGAGCCTGGGCAATATTTCGTGATATTTGCACCCTTTTTATCGATTATAGATCAACGACACATCTTGCATATTTTCCAAAATGTTTTTTCTTGGAGTGAATTTTTACGCAATAAAATAAAAAATTGGTCACTTTAGGTTTTGGTTGATTTGACCCTGGGAAAATTGACCGATCATCATCTAAACAGCCGCTCTAAGTATTTGGTCAGATCCCATTCACCTTGTAAAATATGTGATGTTCTGCATATAATCGCTCTAGAGGCGACTAGAAAATCTGACAAAATTAAAGTTTTCGGTTCATTGCCCCCTGAATGAAATCTCAACTTCACCGAAAACTATAAGCGTCGTCCTTGACCATAATCGGAACTTCATGTACAATTTCAAAACGATCAGCGCGACATTTCCGTCCTCTAATGGAGTAATAGTAATAATATGCACATAGTCACCTTTACTTAATTACGTATAACTCCCGCATCGGAGTACATACAGCCATATAATTGGAATCAATTTGAAGGTCAACAACTCATCTTGGACAAAATATCAATATCTCGAGTATATGTCCTTCAGGAGCAAGTATATACGCCTCAGAATAAAAATTTTGTAATTTTTCACACAAAAGTCAGGGTCCATTTGACCCGCTAAATATTGACCGATCTTTATCAAAACAGGCATGGTTATTCTTAGGCCCGATCACTTTCTCCATGTAAAATTTCACGATGTTCGGACCATAACTGCGGCCTCTGGAGCGGCCAGAAAAACCGACACAAATTTAGTATTTGGTCCATTTCATCCCCTAAATATTAACCGATCTTTACCAAAAACAATAGGGGTCTTCATTGGCTAGAACCCATCCTACATGCAAAATTTCGTGAAGATTGGTCCATAACTGTGGCCTGTATCGTGTTTACAAATTATAATGGACAGACGGACGGACACACATGTCTAGATCGACTCAGCTAGTCGAGATATGACGATCGGTATACTTAAAGACGGGTCTAGGACCAATATTTCTCGGCGTTACAAACTTTTGGGGCTGCACAAAGCTATAATACCTTGACAACATAGTTGTGTAGGGTATAAAAATAAAATAAAATACAAATTTTATAATTATTCGCACAAACATCAGGGTGCATTTGACCCGCTAAATATTGATTAATCTTTATCAAAACGTGCCGTAGTACCAGGCAGGTGATGCATAGACAAATACTGTCGAGCATGTTGATATATATGGGTTAGACCTTCGCCTCTGCATGTAAATGTTACACAACTTAAGCAAACGTTACACAACTTAAGCAAACGTTACACAATTTCTTTATGTTTGTAATCTATATTCTTAAGAATTAATGAATTGCTGTGTTAAAAAGAACATATTGTGTAAAAAAATCAGATTTATATCTCTTACAAACTATAAAGTTGAAGTTTCTCTGTCCCTTGAAAGAATTATATTGAAATTTTAAAACGTATTTTTTCAAAATCGATTTTTTGATTTATGCCGGACTTGCAGCAAATGACCGATATGTGATCAATTGACTCGATCAGTCCACATATGTCTGAAATCCTCTAGGCCGGAGGTCGGTATTCCCTATATCCATATTCAGCTTTGAGTTTAACAGTATCTTGACTCCGATACTGTTAAACTCAAACCAAGAAAAACTGTTCTTGTGTACGATCAGTTCTGGTTCAGCCCTTTGAATATAGGAGTGGTAAGTGTTTTTGGTATTTGTTTAATAGGAACCAAATTTAAAAGTTTGACATATAATGTTTTCAGTAGAAATAATTTTAAGAGGTTCTAGAGAATACCGAAAGTTATGTTCGTACAAGTTTACAATTGTTCAGTTTACCTATATATTTTCCCGAAATTGCTACAAATAATGTAACAAATCTATAATACATCCTCAGGTAAATATATGTTGTTGTGTCCACCAAAAAACGTCATTACATTAAAACACACAAACAAACTGAGCTGTCGTTTTACACTTGTCGCCATCTAAGACCAAACACGGCATAAGCCGCGCCAACATTTCTTCTTCAAATTGTTTGGCCCGAGCAAAAGCAAAAACAGCAACAACGCTTTGCCAGCGAAAATTAAATGGCCAACGATGGCTGTTGGTTGTTGTATTTCTGTTCACCTTTCTCGTGGCCTAGCTCACAGTTGTGGCAAACAGCATGTGCCGCTTTTGTTGCAGATCGAGTTGAAGCCGGAGCACTTTGCGGTACGGTGCCAGCAAAGCTCAAACAAAAAAAAAACGCTATGAATCAATATTGTTTAAAGTAAACTGCTCCACGAGTCTTCTAGTACAATGGTCGCCAAGCTGTATATTAGAAGCAACACACAAACAAATAGACAAAAAATGTAATTACGTCTGTGTGTTGAGTTGTGGTTTTTTATGGAGTAAAATTTAGCGTTTTATTTTGTTTGGCCAGCCATGGCACAAGTGAGGATAAATACGATGACGACGTCGACGATGGCTGCAATGATGATGATGATGGTGACGCTCTGTTGTTGCACTCACTTTAGTCTGGATACATAAAACATAAAGCACGACAGTGCAGTTGACACATGAAAACCCGAAACGATATACGACACTGAATTTTCTTCTCTCTGATTGTCTATTTTCTGAAAGGCCTGAGGCCGTAAATGTTTTATTGGTTTTCGTTTTTAGTTTCGTTGCTTTCATTATTCGAATCGAATATTAAAGGAAATATATATAGTGAACAAATGCTTAGAAAATAATTTGGTTTTAATCAGAAATTTTTGGGAACTTTTTTTAAAGGTAAAAAATAATATTATTTATAGGGATAAGCACTTAGGACCAATCATCAAAATTTAATACTTAGAAACTCGAGAATACTTCAAAGTATGGAATAGCAGAAGTTATTTTATAATACAATGCTAATATACATATGTAGCAACCTAGACTTGTATCGAGTTGTTTACGTTTTCTGAATATATTCACATAATCTTGTGATCTAATTATACGTGGTGAAGGGTATAAGGGTATTATGTCTTTGTACATATGTTTGCAACAGGCAAAAATAATCGAGATAGACCCATGGTTCCTTTTGAGAATATGCATAGAATCACTTTTTGAGTCGATTTATGCTTGTGCGTCTGTCCGTCCGTCAGTCTGTCCGTCCATGTATTTTTGTTAACAAAGTACAGGTCGCATTTATGATCCGATTTGGATGAAATTTAGCACAGGTCACTTAATTGGCCCAAGGACGAACCCTATTGAATTTGGAGAAAATCGGTCCACGTTTAGGCATAGCTCCCATATAAGGGTACCCCCCAATTTACGGTATTTTGAGGTTATTTAGCGCGTTTTTTACTTGAATTCGCAGAAATTTGATACTTTGAGTTCTTATTGGGTAGCAAATCTCCCTACTAAAAATTATAAATATAGGTCCATTTTTTCGGATAGTCCCCATATAAGGGTATCCCAAATTTTCGGTATTTTGGGGTTCTTGAGCTCGTTTTATAACCGAATTCTCGGAAATTTTGTACCCAATGTACAAAAATTACTTTACTAAAACTTATAAATATAGGTCCAGTTTTTCTGGTAGTTCCCATATAACGGTACTCCCAAAATTTTTGGTATTTTGGGGGTTTTGATCGCATTTTTCGACCGAATTCGCTGAAATTTGGTACTTTGATTTCTTATTAGGTAGCAAATCTCTCCACTATGAATTATAAATATAGGTCCATTTTTTCGGGTAGCCCCCATATAAGGGTAACCAATTTTCGTTATTTTGGGGTCCTTGAGCGCGTTTTTCTACCAAATTCTTTGTAATTTGTTTTTTTTTTGTATATGGTAACAAACCTCCCTCGCAAAAATTATTAATATTCGCCCCACACATACAGGTCACTTAATAGGACCAAGGACGAACCCTATTGAAATTGGAGAAAATCGGTTCAGATTTAGATATAGCTCCCATATATATTTTCGTCCGATTTTAACTAATTGATGCACCAAACTCCCAATAGTGATCCGATTGAGACAAAATTTCGCACAGAGTATTGAATTAGGTCTAGATAGTTATATGCCAAGTTTTGTTCAAATCGGTTCAGATTTAGATATAGCTCCGATTTAAAGTTTCGTCCGATTTAATGTGAATAGTGCACTAAACTCCCAATAGTGGTCCGACTAAAGCAAAATTTTGCACAGAGTACTGAATTAGGTCCCGACTGATGTATGTGAAATTTTGTCGGAATCGGTTAACATTTAGATATAGCTGTTATATATAGTTTCGTCCCATTTTATGTAAATGAAGCTCCATTCTGCCAATATTTATCCGATTGAGGCAAAATTTTTCACAGAGTACTGAATTAGGTCCCGACTGATGTATGCGAAATTTCTATACCTACAGGATATTGTAGATATTAACATGTCTTGCATGTTCCCATAGTGGTGAAGGGTATCATATAGTCGGCCCCGTCCGTCTTTTCCTTACTGGTTTTCCAATATGTTATTGACACAATTTGTGTACAGCGTTTATTATCATGGCACTTTTTTTCTCACACAAATATTATGTTTTTTCGTCATTTTGAATTTTTAAAATATTTCCATATTATTTATCATATTAATCATTATTTTGTTTGTAGTATTTTTTAATAACATAAAAACATACTTTCATTATCTAAAACAATGTAATAAAAAAACTCGATTATAAAATGGATCATTTATTGAACAACAATTGATCTCATTAACATTTGTGATTATTTAATGAAATTCATCATCGACATCACAATCATAAAAGAGACGTGCTGGAAATTGATCAAAACTACGACACCAATATATAATCGTTGAATACCGATTATAGCCCAATTTTATGTACGTTCAATAACCGGATTATTGCTACTGGTAAAATTATGCAAAACCACGCCTCTTGACATTTATGTCGTTTTTATGATCTACACACGCTTAGTTTTCAAAATAGCGTGATATAAAACGAGTTCAAGATACTCATCAAATATACGCAAAATGGGCGGTAGTACCCATTTTGATTGTGTTTTGGTAGGCGGCGGTCAATGAAAATGCTATAACCCAATCAGAGTCTTCAGATGTTTGACGTTTCTAAATATACATTTACGATCCGCTAATAGCTATATATGAAGACGTTTAGCAGTACAATCACGTAGCTGTACTAAATTCAAATGTTAGTGCTATTCGAAGAGTTCCATAGCAAATTAAATATATTTTAAGCGCCAGTCGAAATGACGAATTAAATTAATAACGGCTATTAAACTACAGTAAACGGAAGAACTTAGTTAATTATATCAGTATTTTCTGGGGCGATATATGAGCCCCAATCAATTTTGATACATAACGATAACGATCGTATGCAACAAATCTGACAATTTCTAATATAAAATGCTAACATGACGGCTTACTTACTTAGCTGGCTTTTTACAGAACGGTTGTTCCATAAGCCGAGCTTAAAAAAGATTTCCAAGCGCGTCGGTCTTGTGCGCAAGTCCACCAATTTGGAAGACCACGTTCCAAGATGTTGTTTTCTACTTGGCCTTTCCATCTAATTCGTGGCCTTCCCCTTCTACGGGAACCATCAGTAGGCCCATTTTTATATGCCTTTTGAGCTGGGGCATTTTCATTCATCCGCACAACATGGCTTGGCCACCGTAGTCGCTGCAGCTCAATACGACTGACAATGTCGATGTCCGCGAATAAATTGTAAAGCTCGTGGTTCATTCGACGCCGATATTCACCGTCGACGCAGATAGGCCCGTAGATCTTTCGGAGAATTTTCCTCTCAAACACCCCAAGAGCTGCCTCATCTGCTTGCGCAAGTACCCATGCTTCTGATCTATATAATAACACGGGTGGTATCAACGTCTTGAAAAGTGTGAGTTTGGCCTGCGGGAGGCGGTCTTGTTTCTAAACTGCTTACTTAGACCATAGTAGCATCTGTTGGCCATCACAATTCTTCTCCGAATTTCAAAACTGATGTCATTCGTATTATTTATGACGGTACCTAGGTATATAAACTCTTTAACTACCTCGAAGCTGTAGTTCTCAAGTTCCACAGTTGGTCCGAGTCTACTGGACGTCTTGCGCGTTGATACCATCAGCTTGGTCTTCTCGCCGTTTACTGCCAGACCCACTTTGGCAGACTCCTTTCCGCTCGCAATGTTCGACCCATTATATCGATGTCATCGGCGTAGGCGAGTAACATGTGTTGTTTGGTGTACAGAGTGCCATTTCTGTTCACCTTTGCGTCTCGTAAGACCTTTTCCAGTAGGATGTTAAAAAGATCACACGACAAACTGTCACCTTGTCTGAATCCTCGTTCGGTATTGAAGGGCTCCGATAGGTCCTTGCCTACTTTAACTGCTGACCTTGTGCCACTTTAAGTTATCCTGTATAGCCTTATTAATTTTGCAGGAATGACGAACGCAGACATGGCTTTAAACACCTCTGAACGGATAGGGCTGTCGAATGCAACTTTATAGTCGACAAATAGGTGGTATGTGTCGATGTGTTTTTCGTGGGTCTTTTCCGTGATTTGGCGCAGAGTGAAAATCTGGTCAATGGTGGATTTGCCGGGTCTGAAACCGCATTGGTATGGTCCGATGATGTCATTGACCATTGGCTTCAATCGTTCACACAGCACACTGCATAGCACTTTATATGCGATGGGAAGGGGACTTATTCCTCTATAGTTGGCACATATCGTCTTGTCTCCTCTTTTGTGCACGGGACACAGGATACTGAGGTTCCAATCATTGGGCATACATTCATCTAGCCAAATTGTGCTAATCAGCTGGTGCATGCTCCTGACCAGCATCTGGCCACCAGTCTTGAACAGTTCGGCTGGTAACCCATCGGCTCCTGCTGCTTTGTTGTTCTTGAGCCGATTATTTGCTTTTATGTCCTCATCTTTGCTAGGTGGTATACACTCTATAGCGTCATCTATTATTGGTTCTGGCGTATATTCTTCATCGCCACTATTTTATACTAGAAGCTTTTCGAAATGCTCCTTCCAGATCCTCAACACGCTGTCTGTGTCTGTCACCAGGTTTCCTTCTTCATCTCTACTGGAGGATGTGCCTGCACCAAAGCCTTCGGTTTGGTGTTTTATTCGTTGGTAAAATTTCCGGACTTCATTCTGACTCCTGTACATCTCGATTTGCTCACGCTCACGTTTTTCTTGTTCTTTCTTCTTTTTCTGAAAATACGTTTCTCCTCTCTCCTTTTCCCCCGATAGTTCTCCATCACGTTACGTGTTTGTTACTGTCTGCAGGGTTGCCATATACGCTGCGTTTTTCACCTCAGTAGCATTACGACACTCCTGATCGTACCATGGGTTTCTTGGTAGTGGTTTTGTACCCAATTGTTGCTTTTGCTGCAGTTTGTAGGGAGTGGGCAATTCTTTGCCATTGTTGATCAGGAGAGATCCAGGTGGCCTTGTGTATATCGAGATGCTTGAATCTGGTGCTGATAACTACCATGTTTTTTGCTGCCGCGAAATCAATCAACCTCATGCCGTTGTCGGATGTTTCTTCGTAAAGGCTGAATTTTCCGATGGTTGAATTTCCATGACGGCTATTGCATCTTATTATTGTACACAAGTATAGGGTAAAAGTGGAAATGGGCGATGTCATACGAATATTGATTTCTTGTCTTTGGGCCCTATCTAAAATATGATATACAAAAGAAATTTTAAAAGTAACTAGCACAAAAGTCGTAACGCAATAACACAAAAACTTGACCAATGCCGAGTTTGTTCTTTTGGGTTGTTAATATACACGTAAAGGGTTTCATACTCACAAGGAACCTGAATTTATTTATCTGTGTAATCAAACATCGCATTTTTTAATAATCGTTTTAATAATTTCAAATTCATGTCACTTGGGCAGACTCAGAGTCATTGGTTCACTCTGCCAAAAAAGCGTTAAGTTCAGACGGGCCGAACTTTGGATACCCCCACCATAGGTGTACTTGCAATGAAAATATAGAGAACATAGCAAAAAGTGGGCCAATACCGATAATTCTTATGTACACCAAATACACATTTCAGCAATTTTTATTGGGGAATTTTCCTAAAATGTTAAAACCCCAACACATGGACTGTTTTGTATAAAATCCTCACACTACTGTAATTTATATTGCAAAGTTATATGAGGCTATGCCTAAAGGGAGACCAATATTGATTACATAGTTTAGGAATTAGCGAATATTTGGATTTATCACTATATAAAAGCTATGCCTAATTAATGACCGATATATGTCAATTTTGAACCCAATATTTTAGTTTTGTATCTCAATTCTTTCCTTCAGAAGGTATCATTATAAGAGGGAGATGCCTAAATGCTGGCCGATATATTTCATTATCGTCAGGTTCGAGTTTTTTATCACGATATCTTTAGAAGGCGGAATGATTAAAACAAATAGCTAAATCGTCTTAGAATTCCATACTTCCAAGGGTAAAAACTGACTATTTCGAGTAACGAATATCCCCCATACTATAATAGAATATGCCTACATGGGGACAACCCCAACACACGCAACAAGACAGCTAACTATTTTAACATAAAAAGTGGGTTACATGGGGACAACCCCTACCGAAAATTTTGAGTACCCTTATATGGGGGTACTCAAAAAGAGATTTGCTACCCAATACGAATTCAAAGTACTAAATTGTAGCAAATTAGGTCAGGAAATGCTCTTATATGGGGGCTACCAGAATAAATGGACCTATATTTATATTTTTTGTGGAGAGATATTGCTTCCCAATAAGAACTCAATGTACAAAATTACAGCCAATTCGTGCGAAAAATGAGTACTAAATCCCGCAAAAACTGATAATTGGGGGTGTCCTTATACCCGAAAAAATTGACCTATATTTATAATATTTAATGCATAGATTTGCTGCTCAATAAGAACTCAAAGTACTAAATTACAGCCAACTCAGTCCAAAAATACGATAAAAACCACCAAAAGTGGACCTATATATAATTTTTAGTGGTAATTAGGTACCCGATAAGACCCAATATACCAAACTCAGTTGGGAAGCGCGCACAATAACCCCAAAAAACCGAAAATTGGGGGTACCCTTATAAGGGAGATATGCCTAAACGTGGACCGCTTTAGCCCATCATCGAACTGGACCTGCCTGAAGACGAAAGACTTGGCTTGGAGTTATTACGAGGGCAGTTCGGAATGTTCTTAGCTTAGCACAAGAAATGTTTTGGAAATTTTCACCTCTGTTATGAAGACATGTTAAATTTTATTTCCATATGGCAACTCCTTCAAATAGAAAGGAAAGTAGTAAAGTCGGTCGGGGCCGACTATATGATACCCTTCACCACTTTGGGTATATTTATCAGATGGAATCCTAAAAGACGTCGCATTTTTGAAGGACCATTAACATGAAATTAAACACGTCATTCTGCAACATATACTGGTCAGATACAGAGTTGCTTCTTACAATGGGACAAAATTATGTAAATAAATTTAAATCAAAATATCGAAATCTAAACCGATTTCATCGAAACTTGTCACATGTTAGGTTATACTTATTTCAATATGTTTTTTGCATTCGGCCACATCTTGAGTTCTACATTTACATATAAATCCACATTTCGTGCAAATCGAAGGATATATAGGAACTTTGGTGCCCCATTTACATAAAATCGAACAAAACTATATATGGGAGTTATATCTAAATCCGAATCGATTTTCTCGAAACTTAGCACACATCATTCAAGACTTAATTCAGTACGCTGTGCCAAATTTCATGCAAATCGAAAGGTACATAGGGACTTTGGTGCACCATTTACATAAAATCGGGCAAAACTATATATGGGAGTTATACCTAACTCTCAACCGATTTCCGATTTTCTCGAAACTTGGCACGCATCATTCTGGATCTAATTTTGTACTCTATGTCAAATTTCGAGCAAATCGAATTACATATAGGGACTTTGATGCACCATTTACCTTAAATCGGACGAAACTATATATGGGACCTATATCTAAATCTGAACCGATTTATTCGAAACTTGGCACACATCATTCTGGACCTAATTCAGTAATCTATGCCAAATTTCATGCAAATCGAAAGGTACATAGGGACTTTGGTGCACCATTTACCTTAAATCGGACGAAACTATATATGGGAGCTATATCTAAATCTGAACCAATTTTCTCGAAACTTTGGCACACATCATTTTGGACCTAATTCAGTACTCTGTGCCAAATTTCGTGCAAATCAAAAGATATATAGGGACTTTGGTGCCCCATTTACCTTAAATCGGACGAAAATATATATGGGAGCTATATCTACATCTGAACCGATTTTCTCGATACTTGCCACACATCATTCTGAACCTAATTCAGTACTCTGTGCCAAATTTCGTGCAAATCGAAAGATATACAGGGACGTTGGTGTCACATTTACCTTAAATCGGACGAAAATATATATGGGAGCTATATCTAAATCTGAACCGATTTTTCCCAATTTCAACAGGGTTCGTCCTTGGGCTAAATAAGTGACTTGTGCCAAATTTCATCCAAATCGGATCATACTTTGTTTACAATTTAACATCTACAGACGGACAGACGGACGGACGGACGAACATGCATAAATCGACTTAAAAAATGATTCTATGCATATTCTCAAAAGGAACCATGTGTTTCCTATACTTAAATATTGCGACGGACATGTATAAATTTATATATAATTTTATTCGGATCATCCGGTCTACGGGAATATTTCGAGTTGATGCAAACGGAATGACAAATTTTGGCCCAATGGCAGGTTGCGGGAATACAAATCATTATATACTGTTTTAATCTTTAATAAAAAATGTCATCCGTTTAAATATTCAATAATTTATCTGCAGCTATCCGTGATTATTTTTTTTCAGACCTAGTCAATTTCTTTAAAATTTATTATGATCTCAGTTTTTTGTGAATATGTTTGTCGATTGGGCAAAAAACTAAATAATTCCAATTTCTATTTTCTGCAATATGTCGCCACTAATCCATTGGGTGTTATCGCACTATATTATGATAAAGCTCTTGGTTGTTGTTGTTACACTCGAGTTTATTTGTTGCTATAGAAGAAGAAAATGAGCAACAACAACAAAAAATTGTATTGAAACAAAGTTGCCCGCCTTATGTTCGTATGGGGCCGTGGCTAACAATTCCAACAGCATCTTGGGTGCGGTGTGGTGCGGCTCTTGCTTTTGGTCAATTGTGTTGTCGTTGTTTTTGTTCGGTTGTGTTACCTTATTTTTCATCGTCTTTGCTGTCAGTTTCAACTGCTTCTGATGCCAGTTTCAGAAAAGTACTTTTGGGACTTTTGTTGTGGTGCTACTGTGCACTTCTTCTCGCTCTCTTTGTGAAATGTTGCCGTTTGTTGTTGTTACTTTAAATACTGCGGTAATCTTGACAAGTGTGGGCTTCACACTACATTTTTTTGTCTGTTTGTCTTCTTGGCTTTATTTCTTTTTTTTTTCTTCTCCCAAACATATTCGGTATCATAGACCAAGTATGTGATTGGTGTGGTTCTTTATGTTGTTGTTGTTGCTGTTGAGGCTGGTGTTATTTTGAAATGACACTAAGTCGGTATTCAAGTGTCAGTCAATTATTATGGCATGTTCCGTTTGGCGTTGTTGTTGTTGTGTGTTGTCTACAAGATAATCGACTTTTCTAAACACTTTGTTTTGTGTTAAGTTCGGCAGGAAGTGACAATTAAATTGTCATCTTTCTTTTTGGACAATATATATTTTTGGGGTTTTAGTTCGTCGAGTTGTTTTTGTTGTTTTTTTTTATTCGTTTGCCCTTGCTAAGGTGAAATGAAGTTTTGTTATTGAAGTCATTGGATAGCACGTGTCGGCTATTAGAAATATTTATGACTCTATGTCAAATATTTTGCAAAACGTTTAAACACGGCCAAAGACATTTTAGAATTGTTGCGGCTTTTTTTTAGAAGAAAGGTTCTTAGATAAATTTTCTCGAAGAGTTAAATCAATTTTTTTTAATAGTTTATTACGAAGAAGTAAAAATCTTCGATAATTTTGGCCGAACTTTTTATTCATTCAAAATGCCTTAAATGTGTAGGGAAATTGTAATAGGCACTATGCCATATTAAAGAGCTACCAGAATATTTTAAAATACCAAATTACAGACACTCATATTGGAAATAATAAAATACCAGAAATTACGAGACTTTTGTATGGAGGCTATGTCGAAACTGGACCTATATAAAAATCTTCTTTAAAACACATGACAATCAAAATAATACATATCTATCTATATATATATATATATAAAATTACTGTTGTAATTGTGTGTACTACCCGCCTCGAGTAAACCCTGTGATTGCTGAATTTTACATGATGGAATCCTTTAGAACAGTTTTCCAGTAAGCATTATAGCATTGTAATTCTGGATTACAATGCTATAATGCGCTATAGCAGCTGTATGTAAATATGAAGCGATTCTGATCAATCTCAATAGGATTCGTCCTAAGAACATATAAATAGGGCATGTTTGATTTAAATCGTTTCACATAATGTTGTCCCATTGTATACAAAGGACTCTAAATCTGCTCGAATGGATTCAGAATGACATGTGTATGGATTAATTTAACCCTACGGTCAATAACCGGGTACATTTGTACCTTTTTTGAATAAAAATGCTGTAACATTTTTAATAATGGAGATATTTGGATCAAGTTTTGAGGAATCATTCTTGAGGTATTTTCACACATAATCGAAGAAAAAAATTATAAATATTTTCCATATACATAATTTTTAAAATTTTTAATGTTATTACCTACGTAGATCAATAACCGTGGTACATTTGTACCCATCCAAAGATAGCTCAAGGGAAAACCAGAGTAGTTTCTGACTTACACGAGTCGTCCGGTTGGCCCTATGTTGTCTAGGGCCACAAAAATTTGCAGAGGGGCTGAGGAACACCTAAATAAGATCCCAATAAAAAATAACTAAAAAGCTTATTCCATTCGAAAGCTATAACGAATTTACTATGACTGTTTAGATAGATTATCATTTAAGCATGGATTTAAATATATATTATTTCAATGTATATATAATTTTGAGTTCCTAGACCTAGATCAGATCCGTATAGACTAATTTAAAACAAAAAACCTCACGATAGTTCAATTTATCTTTGGATGGGTACAAATGTACCACGGTTATTGATCTACGTATACTTTTTTGGTTATTGACCGTAGGGTTATGCAGGTTCACATTCTGTTGAATATACCCAATACCGATAATATGATACCCTTCCCATATTATCGGCCCTGTTCGACTTTACTACTTTCCTTTCTGGTTTTAATATCACGATTAACACTGGATTTACGGATGCTGATTATGTGTGTATTTTTACTAAAGTGAGACTGTTTTACTCATAAAAATTAAAGTTTTTTGAAAAAAAAAACTTATAGACAACCTCTAGTTTAAAAACATCAGCCCTATGGCTGGAATGCTTAATGGTGCGGACAATAATTCGCACCAATTGTGTAAAGTTTTTATCTAAATTTTACACAACCTAATATGTTTACCAAAAAACATATCTTTTTCGGAGGAGGGTGTTAGAGTAACTACGGGTGATGTGGGCCACAATAAAAAAGCGGGACCATATAATGGGGACTAGTGCGAAACATGGGCTCATATTAAAAACACTTCAATAAACTGAAAACTCGATGTGCGAAATTTCACCTGCTTCGGTTGGATAACGAGATGAGACCTTCTAAATACAGGAAATGCGGCGATACCCTTAAATGAGCACTATTCCAAAACACAGATCCATATAGTTTTGCAATCATTGTTACCAAACATTAAAGTATATAGGAATATATCACAGGCAATCCACATCCTGTTTAAACCCTTCACCACACTGTGGTACAGGGTATTATGTCTTTGTGCATATGTTTGTAACAGGCAAAAGGAAACGAGATAGACACATGCATATAATGCATATAATCACTTTCTAAGTGCATAAAATGTAAACAAAGTTCAGGTCGTATTTGTGATCCCAATTGGATGAAATTTGGCATAGGTCACTTATTCGGCCCAAGAACGAACCCTATTTGTAAAAATCGTTTCAGATATGGATATAGCTCACATATATTTTTGTCCGATTTAATCTAAACGATCCCTATATATCTTTCGACTTGCACGAAATTTGGTAGATCCTAATGATTTAGGTCTAGAATGATGTGTGTTAAGTTTCTTGAAAATCGGTTCAGATATATGGGTCGATTATGGAAAGCAACCAAACTCCAGTTCCGATTTCAACTGGCAACGCCACTGAAATAATACGTAATTTTAACCATTATGGTTCTTATTGCTAAAAACGACAACAGAAATAAATGGTTGCCGAAAAATTCTATTTGAAGCAACTGAAGTTGACAAAAGTTGCCATCCATAATTCAAATTTGGCAACTGGCAACGCAACTAAGCTATGGTTATCATCCATAATCGACCCATTAGATATAGCTCCCATATATATTTTCGTCCTATTTAATGTAAATGGTGCACCAAAGTCCCTATATCATTCAATTTGCACGAAATTTGACACAGCGTAATAACTTAGGTCTAGAATGATGTGTGTCAAGTTTCTTGAAAAACGGTTCAGATTTGAATATAGCTCCCATATATATTTTCGTTCGATTTAAGGTAAATGGAGTTCAAAAGTTCCAATATATCTTTCGATTTGCACGAAATTTAGCATAGCATATTGAACAAAGTATAATATGATGTGTGTTAAGTTTCGTGGAAATCGGTTCAAATTTTGATATAGCTCCCATATATATTTTCGTCCGATTTAATGTAAATGGTGCACCAAAGTTCTTAAATATCATTCGATTTGCACGAAATTTTGCATCGAGTACTGAATTAAGTCTAAAATGATGTGTGTTAAATTTCGCAAAAATCGGTTTAGATTTAGATATAGCTCCCATATATATTTTCGTCCGATTTAAGGTATATGTTGTACCATTTGTTGGCATAACGTACTGAATAAAGTCTAGAATGATGTGTGTTAAATTTCGTGAAAATCGATTCATATATAAATACAGTTCCCATATATTTTTCTACGGATTTAATGTAGCTTCTGTATATATTTTCTTCCGATTTTATATAAATTGTGAACTAAAGACCCAACGTTTGTCCGATTGCCACGCAATTTTGCACTATGAACTGTAGTTAATATAAATTTATCTCTGGCAAATCACGTTGAAATCGGTTCAGATTTAGATATAGCTTCTACATATCTACATATTTTCGTCCGATTTAGCACAAAATTTTGCACAACGTACTGACGTTACTATAACATAACGTGTGGCAAGTTTTTTTGAAATTTATATTGCCTAACGTTTACCAAATTTTGTAGGAATCGGTTCATATTTAGATATAGCTCCCATATATAGTTTCGTCCGATTTTAGTTAAACGGTACACCAAAGACCCAACGTTAGGCCGATTGACACAAGATTTTGCACAACATACTGAAGTTAATATAACCTAGCATGTGGATAGTTTCGTTGAAATCGGTTGAAATTTTGATAGAGCTACCATATATTTTTTCTCCCAATTTTAAGTTGATATGCACAAAACATACTGAAATTAGTATAACCTAACCTGTTACAAGTTTCGATGAAATCGGTTTAGATTTCGATATAGCTTTTATTATATTTTCGTTCAATTTTAAGTAAATGGTGCACCTCATCTTCTCATGTTTATCAGATATTTATTCAAATAATCAAAGGGTGTCCGATATATATTTGCTTTAAATTGATTTACATAATTTTGTCCCATTGTAAGACACATCCAAAGACATAGAAACCGTAAAGACTCGACAAAATGCATTTTGACAAAATAGTTTATAAAAAAATGTCCAGAGGGAATCAGGTTTAACAGAGACATGTTAACAATAAAAACGCCAATACGCGATAATGTGTTTATAAAATGTAAATAAAATCAGATATCTGAACTCAAATTATATTTTTTTATTTAATAAGATTGCTATGTAGCGCTTAGAATATTTAATATTGTTGTTATGATATCGTAACAACAGTATCACTTGTCGTATCTTTATACTTTTATGTCTTTGAAACAACTCTTTGAGTATTGTGAAATTACTGTATGTCGGCGTTAAGGTTTTCTAAAAATAATACACCTCTGATGATTGTCGCTTTTCGACATATTGAAGGTCCTAGACGTATTTTCCAAATGTCTGCTATTTGGATATTAACAAAAATCTCCTTACATTTAATATACATAAACATATTCACATATAAGGGTTATTCACACTCTGTGGTATGTTCATGTGCATATGTTTGAAATTCACAAATACTATGGGACTACCCCTAAAAGGGGACAATATTAATAATTTTTGGTAGGGAGATTTGTTACCATATGCGACTACAAAATACCATACCATCATACTTCACGCCTGTTTATTATCATGGTTTCGTTAATCCACGGTTGTTGTAAATATGTTTTTTATCCACGCATGTGTTTGTGTCTTGAAAATATTTGTAATAAAAATCCAAGCTATACAATTTTATTAAACATATAAGTTTAATCTTTGAAAAATATTTTTAGAATATAAAGAATTGGTGTAACGATTTAAACATATTTTTTAAATATACACGCCTGGTTTAATTTTTTACATCTTTGTAATAATTCTAATAAATTTAAATCCAACATTAACAGTAGCAGTCGTCTAAGTTAGTCATACGACACCAAAAACAAATGTTAGTTAACATCAAAACAAAGGACTTAAGGCACAAACTTTACTCTGAGCAATAAATGCAGCTCCCAACCAAACACGCACACACACACACAGCTAACATTTCAACAATTCCAGTCTCTCAGCTCAGTACTAAAAAAAACCCCATTTGATTGGTTAACATCTTGTGTTTGCTGGTCTACGACGATCATCTGGTTGAAAAAACACGCAGAGTAAACAAAAACAATTGGAAATTATTGGCTCATTGGAATAAAACCGTATAATGGGAGAGGAACAGTTATACTCTTAATATTCCAACTGCACTGGAAAGTTCAACAATGTTCTCTTTCTATGGACGTAGAAAACTCACCAATGAAGAGAATTTTAAAAGAGTTACAAACATAAACTCTTGCATTAATATAACTCTTTTAATGCTTTGGATTTCTCTTTTGCATTTTATTTAATTATAGCCGTGTTGTGTTGTGGTAAAACCAGATTTTTTGGCTTCAGGTTTTGTTTTGTGAATATTTTCCTATCATGTCGTTATTTCTTTCGTACAACTGTTTCTGTTAACGATGTTATATAGCGGCTTTTCCCATCTTTCTGTGAGATGTGGTCGGTCGGCCAATGATGCGGTTTCTCCCGGTGGAATAGTGTGGATTAGGTGAATGTGTATGGACGAGATGTGTGTCTGTGGCTGTGTGTGTGTTTGCATGTGCTTGGTTGTTTTCTGGTTGTGAATGACTATTTGCACTGTATTACTCGGTCAGTCGGTCTTTGAGAGGTTGTTGCTACACTGCGTATCATAACTATAGACGCACCCTTAATTCAATTGGTATGTTAGTTGACAAATAAAATGGACCCATTAAGTTATTGTTCACAATAAAACGATCAAAAACACATATTATTCAACAAAAATAATTAGTTTATTCTTTATGATTTCGCCGAATTCTGCACTTTCAAAATTGCTAGTGTTGCATAACTATAGACGCACTTTTACAAAATTAGAAAAATTTATTTTTTAAAACTTAAATAAAATAAAATAACTTTTATAAATAATGGGTAGGGCCTCCCTTATTTTGAATAAGTTCAAAAATTTTATCCATCACACTGTTGTTCAAAATTATTTGCAAGTCTTCATCGATTGACCGCTATTCATCGAAAATCACTTCTTGGAGGTAAAATACCGTTTGGTATTAGAGGTTTTCTGCATAAACACGATGAGTCAAGATTCCACACATGTTCTCGATCGGATTCTGGCCGGAAATATTAATATTTTTCGATTTTAACCATACTTGAGTATGGCGACTTTTATGAACTGGCGCGTTGTCCTGCTGAAAAACGAGTCCTTCATTGTTGCTGCTTTCCCAAAATGGCAATAATTTGTCTTCCAAGACTCGAACGTACTCCATTGAATTCATCCGACGTCATGGAAATATCAAATAAAGCATTCCGTGGCTTTAAAATGCTCCCAAAGCCATTAAGGAACCGCCACCGAAATATCGTATTAAGAAATAACAATATTTCGGTAACCGCCACCTTGGGAGCATCTTATAGCCACGGAATGCTTTATTTGACATTTCCATGTTGTCGGATGAATTCAATGGAGTACGTTCAAGTCTTGGAAGACAAATTATTGCCATTTTGGGAAAGCAGCAACAATCAAGGACTCGTTTTTTAGCAGGACAACACACCAGTTCATAAAAGTCGCCATACTCAAGTATGGTTAAAATCGAAAAATATTAAAATTTCCGACCAGAATCCGATCGGGAACATGTGTGGAATCTTGACTCATCGTGTCTATGCAGAAAACCTCCAATACCAAACGGTATTTTACCTCCAAGAAGTGATTTTCGATGAATAGCGGCCAATCGATGAAGACTTGCGAATAATTTTGAACAACAGTGTGATGGATAAAATTTTTGAACTTATTCAAAATAAGGGAGGCCCTACCCATTATTTATAAAAGTTATTTTATTTTATTTAGGTTTTAAAAAATAATTTTTTCTAATTTTGTAAAAGTGCGTCTATAGTTATGCAACACCACCAATTTTGAAAGTGCAGAATTCGGCGAAACCATAAAGAATAAATTAATTATTTTTATTGAATAATATGTGTTTTTGATCGTTTTATTGTGAACAATAACTTAATGGGTCCATTTTATTTGTCAACTAACATACCAATTAAATTATGGGTGCGTCTATAGTTATGATACGCAGTGTATTTGCCATTTGGTTGTTGTTGCTGTTGTTATTGTTAACGTTCCTTGTGTTGTTATTGTTGATGATGCTGTTATGTTGGTTGTGGTCTTGTGTTGGGATAGGGGCTTCAAATATAGTATTGCTCTTTTAGCACTTGTAAGAGTGCCGAGATTCCGTTTGGGCATAAGTGCAGAGAAAGATTAGGAGAAAACTTTTTGTTTGTAAGTCTGCTCTTTGCTGAATGTATATTGCATTTAGTATTGCTTGTATTTGTCGTTGCACCGGCATTTGTTTTGTGTTTGACGTTGACTGCATTGAAATTTAGTTCTGTTGCATGGTGTATTTATTTATTAACTTTTTTCGTTTCTAGTTTGTATTTGGTACACCGGTGCTCATTGTCTGACTGGCTTCTTTGTTTCTGAATTACTATTTTATTTTGTATGGAGCTTCCTTGTTGTTAGGCTTCTATACTGTCTTAGACTTTCGTAAAAAAATGATTTAGTTTTTGCAAGTGGTATTAATCCGGCTCAATTGGGCCCGAATATGTACTTAAAGAGTTGGAAAATAACATGTATTATATAAGATAGGGATTTATGTCGTACTGGCCGACTATATGTTATCACACACCACTTATATGCATGTTTTCCATATATTGGAATATTTACATAAAATCTGTCTAATCCTTCGTTATTCCACAATCAATTCGATACGCTGTGCAAAACTCTTCGCAACCGTTAGTATTTGGTGCTCAATTTACATCAAATCGGATGAAAGTATAAGTGGCATCTATACCTAAATCTGAACAGATTTCAATAAAACTTAATGATAATCTACAGTCACAATATTAGATAAAGTTCGATATGTTTGATGTTACTTACATTTTTATATCCTTCACCACACTGTGGTACAGGGTATTATGTCTTTGCGCTTATTTTTGTAACAGGCAAAAGGAAACGAGATAGACACATGGTTCCTTTTGACAATAGGCATAGAATCACTTTTTAAGTCGATGTATGTTCGTCCGTCCGTCTGTTGATGTTATATTGTAAACAAACTACAGGTCGGGGATGAAATTTGGCACAGGTCACTTATTTGGCCCAAGAAAACACGTATTGTAATTGAGAAAAATCGGTACAGATTTAAATATTGCTCCCATATATATTTTCATACAATTTAATGTAAATGGTGTACCAAAGTCCCTATATATTTATCGATTTGCACGAAATTTGGAATAGCGTACTGAATTAAGTCTAGAATGATGTGTGTTAAGTTTCGTGAAAATCGGTTCAGATTTAGATACAGCTCCCACATATATTTTCGTAAGATTTAAAGTAAATGGTGCAAAAAGATCCCTATATATCTTTCGATTTGCACGAAATTTGGTGTTATTCGGTTCACTTATAGATAAAGATCACATATTTAAATTCGTTTAATGTTCCCTTGAAGGAAGATTGACATGAAGTTGTTAGGGTACATATGTAAAATATACCCAAAGTGGTGAAGGGTATCATATAGTCGGACCAGCCCTACTTTAAAATATTAATTTCAATACACAGATAGTCATTTATATTTTAAATGTTCCTATTTCAAACCTGTTTTCGATTTATAGTCTCCATAATGTCTGTATAAATTCAATTTAATTCTCCATTTGAAACTAGATAGCAGGCTTCATAAAAGCAACAAATAATGGAAATGCGTACCTCTTATGTTAAAATTGCATTATAATGAGCTAAAAACCGACAGGTGGACAAATTTGAGGGCAACACAAAAAATTCAAAATCAAAAATTAAAAATGAAGTGTTTATAAACCTTCATCATATTTCATCCAAGGATTAACCCTATGAAAATGTAAAAATTGTTCCAAATTTGAATTGAACTTCCGTATATATAAATTGATAAAAACGTCCAAGACTATCCGAAAATAATATGTACCACTTTTGATTAAAATTGGTTTGCCTTTATATATAGTCCCAAAATCTTCAAAATGATATATTCTTATTTTTGTTCAAAATTAAAAAGTGCAACACCTGGAAATATATACTTGATCAGAATAAAATTGTATATCGATGTATGCGTGTCCGTCTGTTAAAAGCACGATGTAGATCGCAATATTTCAGATGGAGCTCTGAGCTGCACAGATATTGCTAGTATTTCTATGAGATTTGATATTGCAAATGGGATATATTGTTCCACTTTTTGGTGTAGCCCCATGAAACAGTTCCCCCAAAATTCGCTGTTTTTGGGATTTTGCACACGTTTTTTTCAACCGAATTGGCTGTAATTTAAAATTTTCATTTATCATTGCATAGTACAGGTCCGTACAAACAGCTTTCAATCTAAGATACTTTCGAAACATTGCACTATAGGTCAAACAGACCATTTTACTGGCCAAAAGTCGAATTTCACACATTGTCCTACCACTAATTTTGAGTTAGAATCGAGTAAGGAACACTTAAAAACAAATAAAAATGAATTTTGTTTTTGCATAATCACTTATACCGTTACATGGCAAGCTGTCAAACGTGAATTATTAAAATATCATAAAAAATGTATTAATTTGGTATGTTACTTGTTAAGATTTAAAGTGGAAATAAAATATAAGTATAACTATAAGTAAAGAATTAATAAGAAAGTATTCGATATTTTTTATCATAAAATGTATCCATACATATGTGTATGTGTACAAATAGTATTAAGCCAAGCGTAACTTAAATTGATCGCAGAAATTTTTAAACTTTGAGGTTATGAATATATTAAATCCGTGGGCAACGTTTGACAATTGAAATAAAAATTGATATTTGTTTATTGAACCGTCCTGAATCTAAATAACCTAATGTGGTTTTGCGGATTTGTGCGGTGTTTGTAGTTATTACCATTATTGCATGTTAAACCATTTACCGAAATACTGATTAATTTGAATCTGAAATAACTGGAGTAAAGCTAAATCGTATATTCCGCCTCAAAATTATTTTAATTTCATTATTTTGTCAGTTTTTATTAGATTTAAACATATTTCGAACTTATTGTTATGAAACAGCTAATTTAATATTGACGAAATATTTCTGGTTGTCATGGACAAAGTACAAGGTACTGTCCATAAGGTACAAATTCATTCGACGCAGATAATGGAAAATTGTGTACTTCCATTACAGGTTCTTGGAAAAGATTCTGCTGAAGCTAGGCATAAATTGTATAAGCCCGACAGATTACATCACGCTCATAAGAGCAGCCGAATGAATAACATCTTAGATATATTTACTAGAGCCTTGGATACATTAGATCATTTAATATCATCAATTATCATAATAAAACGCACGCTGCAGCGAAAACGTTAAAGCTTGAAATGTCCAAATTCTATTGACGAATTGGAATCTTTAAAACAGTCGAATTTAAATCAAACTATTAAAGGTGGAGACAGATCACATGATAAAAGCGATGAGTTCAATGAAGACGGCCTACAACGTATATAAATATTCTTAATGACTTAGATTTAGAAAATGAAACGGACTGCCTCAAACTAATATATGTAATCACAGACGTAGCAAAGTGGAGGGGTGTCCTTGGTACTTGACGCCCCTCGAGTTGTTTTTGTTTACCTAATTTTTAACTTTTTTTTATGCAACAGAAAAAAATTCTTTTTTACAAACACCAAACTTATCACATAGCCGCCCCCTTCCCTTTTCGAAACCCTGCATACGACCCTGTATGCAATGATATTCCATAATTTTATTTATTCACAATAATAAGAATATATATAAATAAAATGTTATGAAATATATGAATTAAATTATTTTTGTCCCCAAAGAGTTAATACATTAATAACTTAAAGGGTTAATTTCAAAAAAATTGTTCCATTATTCTTTATGAAAGCTATTCTGGTTGAAATACAATAATGTTTTCAATTTTATGACTTTTGGCCACAAAATTTGTCAGTTTGACCTATAGTGCATTGGTTTGGTACATGCAATATGCGATCAATTTAAGTAGGTAGTATTTGTCATGTTTACCACAAGTTTGACGTTACTCCGCACAGTGTCACGACCGCGGCCAAAAATGGTCAAAACCAAATACCTCGGAGGACAAATTTTTTGATGAGGTATGATAGAAAACACTCCAATAAATATGAAATTTTATATCGATTGTCTCTACAAAGGTTCAAAACTGATAATTATTTATAAACTGATTTTTTACCATATTTTCGAAAAATGGGTGTGTTTTTTGATGCTCAAATATTTGAATATCCAAATTTACGCTTATTATAAAAGTGTTTATTTTGGTTGCTGTGGATGTTAAAAACTAGGATTCGCTGTAGTTTGTATGTATATTGACATCATATGGTGTATGCAGTGTCCACACTTTTAGTACTTAGTTTATCAAATTTGTAAAGCAAATTTTGAAATTAGTGGAGCAGAAAAAAAGTTTAGCTCTAATTTTTTTATTTGAGTGGTGAAAAGTGTGTCATTTAAGGAATAACAAAAATTAGCTGCGGAGACCTACGGTCCTAAGAGTTATGTAACTTTTTTGGTGACCAGTTAATGACAAAATATGGCATATTCATGAAATGGTTAGAAGCGAATGGTCCAATATGTTATGTATACAAGTAAATTAGTTATTGAGGACCAAATAGGAAGGACACGATGGATTCAGAACATAGTAATCATATAATATTTTGCATAAAATTTTCGATTACGTGGTGAAAACGTTATTTGATGCGGAGATATGGGAGAATTGGTTTTAAAGTATAGCTTTTAAATAAATTTTCAGTCAATTTGAAGATTATACTTATTTATCAGATTATTTGAGACCTAATCTTATAATCTAAATTTAGAGGTCGCACATGAATTACCTTTGTGGAAAGTTCATACAGAAAAATATTATTTCTTGGCATGGGATATGCAAAGTGCAGTACAATACCTTTCGAGCGATTTTCACAAGATGCAAACAAGTCATGCCACAAAATAATTAGTAGCAGCCCGAACTTTTGTTAAATCCGAGTAAAATAAGGATTTTATTTAGTATTTTATATTACAATTAACGTTAAGGTCCGAAATTATAACATGGATGATACTAAATCGTACATTTGGGAAGACAATATTATATATATATATATATATATATCTGATGTGTGTTTTGAATATTTTGTGAATGGTAAGAAAGTAATTTAATAATAACTAAAATATATCAAATATTTATTATAATAAAAATAACAAAAATAAAACTACTGTACTTACTTTAGCTGCATATAACGGAAAGTTACTTTTTTAGGGGCTTTTGGTATGGTAGGTACCTGTAACATGGACCAACAACTAAATGGCAACACCTATTACTGTCTTCGCACAAAAATCTTGGTCCGATTTTTCTAGTTTTTGGTCAGTTGGTTTATAGACCTAAGTAAATGTAAATTGCCAATTTTCATTGAATTTGGTTGAATGTTAAAGATTTTATAGGCCTAAAAGGGAGGTATATGCTCTTTAGATCAATAATAAGAACATGTACCAAATTTCATTAACTATCCTTCTATTTTTGGCCGCAGTTTATATGAACTCGTGACATAGTGCGCCGGTCCACGGGTTGCTTCATTCAAACTTATTAGTTCTCATCAGGTGTCAAATCTTCCCAATAAAATTATTAGTACAGGTCTACATTTTGATGTAACTCCCATATAATATTCCGTATTCATAAGGTTGTAACCACATTTCTACAACAAAGTAAATGTAATTTTACACTGTTGGGATTTGAAGGATGATATATTTATATTCAGGAATGTATCAACTTAAATCAAGGTTCATGCTTTAAAATCTCATTCATACACAAGTTTCTATAATATTGTTTTTCATTTTCCCAAATAAAAAACCATTATATAGTTCCCTACTTTTTAAAAAGTTTATAATGGTAGAGGATATAAGAATTTTTCCCCGGCCGAACTTAACGAAGTTTTTCCTTTTTTTATTATTTATTGCATAGGAAGTCGCAACAGTATTATAAAATTCAAATGGGGGTTCGAAACTTCACTGCAAATAAATGTCTCTAACCCTATGTTGGATATTTAAGGAACAGATATAATTTGAAATAAGTAAACTGCCATTTTTTCATTCTCTTACTTTTATACCCTACACAACTATGTTGTCAGGGTATTATAGCTTTGTGCAGCCCCAAAAGTTTGTAACGCCGCGAAATATTGGTCCTAGACCCACCTTTAAGTATACCGATCGTCATATCTCGACTAGCTGAGTTGATCTAGACATGTGTGTCCGTCCGTCCGTCCGTCTGTCCATTATAATTTGTGAACACGATACAGGCCACAGTTATGGACCAATCTTCACGAAATTTTGCATGTAGAATGGGTTCTGGCCAATGAAGACCCCTATTGTTTTTGGAAAAGATCGGTTAATATTTAGGGGATGAAATGGACCAAAAACTTTATTTTTGTCCGATTTTCTGGTCGCTCCAGAGGCCGCAATTATGGCCCAAACACCGCGAATTTGTGCATGGAGAAGGGTATCGGGCCAAAGAATAAGCATGCCTGATTTGATAAAGATCGGTCAATATTTAGCGGGTCAAATGGACCCTGACTTTTGTGTGAAAAATGACAAAATTTGTATTCTACGGCGTATTAATTTGCCCCTGAAGTACATAGACCTAAAAAGTTGATAGTATGTTCAAGAGGAGTGGTTGACCTTTAAATTGATACCAAATATATGGTCGTATGTACTCAGATGTGGGAGCTACACTTAAATATTTACAGGTGCTTACGAATTCAGACATTATTTAGTAACCCAAAACCATACTAGAGGGCGGAAATGTAGCGCTGATCGCTTTGAAAATGTCCATGAGATTCCAGTTATGGTCAAGGACAACGCTTTCGGTGATGATCAGATAATAATTTTTGGATGAAGTGGACCGAAAACTTAACATTTTGTGTGTGTATGTGTGTGTGTTTTTTTTTTTTTTTTTTTTTAGTCTATCTATAGGCCACAATTGAAGGCCCAACATCACAAAGTACCGCCCTCGTCTACTGAATATTAGTAATATTTGTTGACCTTTACTCAGGTTTCAAGAGGGTGCAAATAACGCAAAGTTAGATTTTCGTGGAAGTTGTGTAGGGTATTATATGGTCGGCCCCGTCCGACTATACTGCTCCGCTCACTGGTTTAATAATCGTTTTATCTGTATTATTTTAAAAAAATCATTTGGACAAACACATCCAGAAACAGAAACAAACACATATAAGAATACAAAATATTCCGAATCTGTAAATCGGAAATGCTTTACAATACTCAAATGCGGACAACCTGTATAGAGTTATAAACAAAAAATAAATAAAACAAACCACAAACATTCCATATTAATTAACATAAGAATAAATTACGAAAATTCCCAAACAGCATTACAGGAAATCCACACACAAGAAAATAATGTTTTAATAAATCAAACATCATTCACATCTTGTTAATGAGGCGAAGACATACGTGTTCGTTACGATATTTCAAAGAACTTCTTGGATCACATTTAATATTATAATATATGTTAGTGCGTGTCTCTGCCAATGAAGCGAATCTGGTTTTACGAATTCGAAATATTTTTTGGGCAACAACAACCACAATACACTTAATGACACTAATCCCATTTTTTATATATTAATAATAAGCAATTTGTGAACTTAAGCTAATCTTAAGCTGACTATAACTAATTTAGTTGTATTGTGGTTTTATTGCCCGACTTTTAAAAGTTTTCATCAAGAAGCGTTCATATTTCTATATATACATATATTTATACCCTTCACCACACTGTGGTACAGGGTATTATGTCTTTGTGCATATGTTTGTAACAGGCAAAAATAATCGAGATAGACCCATGGTTCCTTTTGAGAATATGCATAGAATCACTTTCTGAGTCGATTTATGCATGTCCGTCCGTCCGTCCGTCTGTCCGTCTGTCCGTCTGTAGATGTTAAATTGTAAACAAAGTACAGGTCGCATTTATGATCCGAATTGGATGAAATTTGGCACAGCTCATTTGTTTGGCCCAAGGACGAACCCTATTGAAATTGGGAAAAATCGGTTCAGATTTAGATATAGCTCCCATATATATTTTCGTCCGATTTAATGTAAACGGTCCCTATATATCTTTCGATTTGCACGAAAATTGGCAAAGCGTAATGAATTAGGTCTAGAATGATGTGTGTAAAATTTCATAAAAATCGGTTCAGATTTAGATATAGCTCCCATATATATCTTCGTCCGATTTAAGGTAAATTGTGCACCAAAGCCCCAATATATCTTTCGATTTGCACGAAATTTGGCACAGCGTAATGAATAAGGTCTAGAATGATGTGTGCAAAGTTTCGTGAAAATCGGTTCAGATTTAGATATAGCTCCCATATATATCTTCGTCCGATTTAAGGTAAATTGTGTACCAAAGCCCCTATATATCTTTCGATTTGCACGAAATTTGGCACAGCGTAAAGAATTAGGTCTAGAATGATGTGTGCAAAGTTTCGTGAAAATCGGTGCTGATTTAGATATAGCTCCCATATATATCTTCGTCCGATTTAAGGTAAATTGTGTACCAAAGTCCCTATATATCTTTCGATTTGCACGAAATTTGGCACAGCGTAATGAATAAGGTCTAGAATGATGTGTGTAAAATTTCATAAAAATCGGTTCAGATTTAGATATAGCTCCCATATATATCTTCGTCCGATTTAAGGTAAATTGTGTACCAAAGCCCCAATATATCTTTCGATTTGCACGAAATTTGGCACACCGTAATGAATAAGGTCTAGAATGATGCGTGCAAAGTTTCGTGAAAATCGGTTCAGATTTAGATATAGCTCCCATATATATCTTCGTCCGATTTAAGGTAAATTGTGTACCAAAGCCCCTATATATCTTTCGATTTGCACGAAATTTGGCACAGCGTAATGAATTAGGTCTAGAATGATGTGTGCAAAGTTTCGTGAAAATCGGTGCTGATTTAGATATAGCTCCCATATATATCTTCGTCCGATTTAAGGTAAATTGTGTACCAAAGTCCCTATATATCTTTCGATTTGCACGAAATTTGGCACAGCGTAATGAATAAGGTCTAGAATGATGTGTGTAAAATTTCATAAAAATCGGTTCAGATTTAGATATAGCTCCTATATATAGCTACGCCCGATTTTAGGTAAATAGTCCACTAAAGTCCCTGGAAATCTTTTGGTATAGCGTACTGAATTAAGTCTAGAATGATGTGTGCAAAGTTTCGTGACAATCGGTTCAGATTTAAATATAGCTCCCATATATATTTTCATCCGATTTAAGGTAATTGGTGTACCAAAGAAGAACCTATATATTTTTCGATTTGTACGAAATTGGGCATAGCGTACTGGCATTTGGGTCTATAATAATTTGTGCTAAGTTTCATGAAAATCGGTTCAGATTTAGATATAGCTTCCCTATATATTTTTGCCCGATTGTAGGTAATTGGTGCACCAAAGTGCCTGGAAATCTTTTCATTTGCACGAATTTTGGCATAGCGTACTGAATTAAGTCTAGAATGATGTGTGCAAAGTTTCGTGAAAATCGGTTCAGATTTAGATATAGCTCCCATATATATTTTCGTCCGATTTTATGTAATTGGTGCACCAAAGTCCCCATATATCTTTCGATTTGCACGAATTTTGGTATAGGGTACGTAGGTCAGCTAAGTACTTCGCTTTGTTAAAAGAGACATTTGGGTTTGAAAGGTTTTTTGTATAGAAGCAATAGCTTCTGGGGAGAATATCCCAACAAAAAACTAAGGGAACTTATGAGGATCAGTGGCGTGATCCGAAACTATAGCCTTCCCTGCCTTACCCCTCGGCAATCAATGCCATACATTCCCCACTAATAGATAGTTGTTTTTTATAAAAACAAAATACAAATGGTATCCCAAATAAACCGCCAACACTACTGAAGTACTGAATTAAGTCTAAAATGATGTTGCTAAGCTGCGTGAAAAGATCCATAGCAAGGCCGAATGACACAACGTACTAAAGTAATATAAATTAGTCTCTGGCAATTTTCCCTGAAATCGGTTCAGATATAGATATATAACAAAATCGCGTCGTCTGTTGGGATACATATGTAGAATATACCTAAAGTGGTGAAGGGTATCATATAGTCGGCCCAGCCCGACTTTACTACTTTCCTTACTGGTTTTCATTTGAAATTATTAGTGCAAATTTATTCGCATTTAAATGATACTCAGTGAATATTTTAAATAAAATATGATCAATATTTTGGATTTTTCCATTATTATTTTTCCATAAATAATTATGATATTATTTATTTGAGAATGAATGGGTTTCCCCTGCAATGGAGATTGGTGAAAAAATCATCGCGAAAAACACGCAAGGAACAAAATTTAATCTCCATATTTGTAATATTTTACAGATAGTGTCATGCAATTTTATCCACACAATCGTGTATTAATCTGTAATACTATAAATGCACGATACAATTTTATGACAAATATAGGTCAACACTTGCTTCAAAACGTTTGTAATGAATTTGCATTATCATCCTACCAAATAATTTCAAATTGTGAATTTCTGCTAATACACATAAATATCATTTGGAAAAATGATAATAAATTTCACTTGAATCATAAAATGTAGTCGTAAAATAATTCATAATTTATGACCATAATTTTATTTTTAATTACTGATTATTAGTAATTAATTACGAGGAAATTTAATTCGTTTTGCTTTGTGGGCTCTGGAAGTCGTAATTCGCACAAATAAACGAAACGATAAACTTGTTAAGTACTTTCGAAAAGCAATAATATCAAGTTCAAAGTTATTAAAAAAATCCATCATTCATAAATTCAACATTCTGCACATGTTAACTGGCCCAAACATTTTCGATGACATCCGAAAGAAATAAAATTAAAAGTTTGCACATTTAAATACTTAATGAACCAATCATTCGCCGCATCCTACACAGCTGATGTTGGCAAACATTTATAAACATAGAAGAAACAAATCAAAACATAATTAATAACTAAGGACTTAATATGTGAATGAGAACTTGTAAATACCGTCAAAAGAAAAATGAAGATAAAAGTTCTAATGTAATATGCAAATGAAGGTGAGAGCATCCGGTCTCCCATATGCGAACAAATTTAGAAGCGCCACTGACGTATAAAATTATCATATGTTTGTTTTTAATATGAGAAAACACATATGTAAATATGCTAAATAAAATGTAAACCAGTGGAATAAATGAAAATGAATGATATAAAACAAAAGATTTAGACAACAAACTTTGGTTCAGGGACTAACAAAAAACGAAAGATAAAATTATAGATAAAGAACGCATTAGAGCTGAGTACGACAGACTATCGCTAGATCAATTCACATAATCGAAATATGACAAATATTTAACTTTATAGTTTACTTTATAGTTTTTTAGGGAAGTCAATTTGACATCAATATTATAGAAATCTTTAAAAGGCGTAAAATAGGACTTATATAGGCTATAAGCTAAATATATTATTTTTAAAATATACACAATAGATTAACCAAATTCAGGACACGTTGTATCATATTTTAATTATCGGGACACAGAACAGAATTATTATTGTTTTTTGTTTCTTAAAAAGCCTTTGATTTCAGCTTAACAAGAAACAAAATTTATTTTGAAATAAAAACCAGTAAGGAAAGTAGTAAAGTCGGACGGGACCCTTCATCACTATGGGTATATTAAGCAGGACTATTATCATGAAATTGTATGAAATAAAATATGTGATATTTATCTAAATGTGAAACGACCTAGATCTATCTATCCATAAACATGTCATTCGTTTGTTACAATGGGACTAAAGTATGTAATTCGACTTCAAATAAATATCAATAGATCATCCGTTGGGCTATGTCTGAACTTCTAGAAAACGTAACTATGTTATTCTATGCTCAATTTTGTACGTTGTGGAAAATTTGATGTCAATCTGAGGAGTTTTATGCACAATTTACTTAAAATCGGACGAAAATATATATGGAAGCTATATCCAAATATGAACCGATTTCAACGAAACTTGTCACAGGTTAGGTTATACTAATTTCAGTACGTTTTGTTCCTATCAGTCATATAATGGTTCCTTGGTGCGTCAATTACTTAAAACCAATCTACAATATAAGGGAGCTATATCTACATCTCAACCGATTTTCACGAAACTTGGCACACATCAATCTGGATTAAATTCTGTACAATATGCAACATAAGAACTTTGGTGCATTATGTAGATTAAAACGGACGAAAATATATATATATATATGTAGATCTGAACAGCACACATCATTCCAGCACGAATTCAGTCCAAATCGAAAAATAAATGTGGTGCACTATTTACATGAAATTGGAAGAAACTATATATGGGAGCTATATGTAAATTCAAACCGATTTTCACGAAACTTAACGTGCACTATTCTAGACTTAATTAAGTACGATATGCCAAATTTCGTGCAAATCGAAGGATATATAGGGACTTTGGTGCACCATTTACATGAAATCGGACGAAACTATATATGGGAGTTATATCTAAATGTGGACCGATTTTTACGGAACCTGGCAGACATCATTCTAGGCTCAATTCAGTACGTTATACCAAATTTCGTGGAAATCGAAAGATATATAAGGACTTTGGTGCACCATTTACGGGAAATCGGACGAAACTATATATGGGAGCTATATCTAAATCTGAACCGATTTTCACGAAAATTGGCAAACATCATTCTAGACCTTATTCATTACTCTGTTCCAAATTTCGTGAAAATCGAAAGATAAATGGGGACTTTGGTACACCATTTTTCTTAAGGAGACCCCCCCCCCCATTCTCGGGGTCAAAATTTTAATTCGATTCTACACTAATTCAAGAATGTCTCTACAAAATTCCAAGTGAAAATCTTAAGAACTCTTGAAGATATAGCCGATTTAGTGTGTCAGCATCAAATGACGGATAAAGGGCTTCTTAAACTTTAAACGGGTTTTTCTCTTTTGCGAATAGCGGGCACGATAACTCAAAAACTAATAACCCAATCGATTTCAAATTTTTACACGTTTCTCTATGAGTGTATAGCTATCGTATGAACTAGGATAAAGCCAATCGGTGAAGATCTTCCTTATTTTTTAACTTGGTTTTTGGTAAAAAAAATCGGCGATTTTTCAAAAAATATTTTTTTAAGGTCCGCCATTTTGCTAATTTTAGCTTAATCCTAGTTCACACGATCGATTTAGCACCGTTGGAAAATGATCCAGAGGAGTTATCGTCAAAAATAAGGACTATATATTGATATTTGCTTTAAATCTGTTGTATTAGGTTGGTGCGTATGAAATGTCAGATTCTTAAGTGATTAAGTGCATATATTTCTTCAAAAGCTGTCCGTTCAATCAAAGTATGCTCCATTCGCTTCAATACACTTCTCCCAATGAGATTTTAAAGAGTGGATGTCTGCCTTAAACAAATGTTGGTCTTTAGAATTAATAAACTCTGATTTAGACTGTCCTCATTTTCATAGTGTTTGCCCCTTCAAACAGCACTAAATGCTTGAAAGAAATGAAAATCGGTCGGCGAGAGATCCGGTGAATATGGTGGCTTTCATACTTATAGCAAGTTCCCTCGTGGATACGGCTGGATCCGCTTCCACTAGAGCCTTCAGGTCATCTTTCTTCTCAGACTTTTTGGGTCTTCCGCGCGGCTCATTTTGTAATGAAAAATCGCAGTCTGAAAATTTTCGAACCATCGCTGCACTTTCCGATCATTAACCGTATTCTCTTGGTTTATATTGCGTGCAGCTTTTGCAGCACTAATACCAAGTTTGTACCCATATAAGAAAATGACGCGAATGTCGGCAGAATTCATATCGGCAATAAACTCAAAAGAAATAACAAAAGGGAAGAGCTTCGAGAAAACCTATTTGCTAAAATGAGTCAATGGATAATAGTACTATGAATGAGGTTATGCCAAAGACAAGAGTTTACCGCAAACAAGGAGAATAACGTCCGCATGTAAAGCGAGTCCGACATTTCATAATATATACCCAAAGTAGTAAAGTCGGCTCCGTTCGACTTTACTACTTTCCTTACTGGTTTAATTGATACATTTTTGATTAACTCCATGGGCAACTATTGTGTTATACTATTTCACATACTACTACTATTCTTGTCAGAACTTAATCACTTTTACATGTATTTAATTTTAAACGTGTGTTTTTTTGTAAGAAAGCTCATTTAATAAAATCACAAGTCATAGCCGTAGGCAAAACCAATTAAATCTCCAAACCTGAATTTACCGCTTAATCTGAAGACACCATTAAACAACTTTAATAGGCTGCCAAGAATTTGCTAAAAACACTAAAATTATAACACAACAAAATTAAAATTCAATTTTTATCAGATGGAAATTAAAATATTCACATTATTAAAATTTATCTTTGAATATTACCATCTTTAAAAAAACTAAATTTGTTTATGCAAGTGGACGAATGTTGTCTACGTTATAATGATAACAAATGCATGTTGATTGCAAAAAATTAAAAAATTTATTACGTATCAAGTACTAATTGAATGACATATTTAAAATACCACCAATTCCATTGTGAAGAATATAAAACTGAATGAAAAATGTTTCATGTTTCTCATGTAGAGTTCCTTTGATTTCAACTTTACATTGAAACAAAATTTGTATTCAATAAATATTACAACAAATTAACAAAGTGATTCATAAACAATACACAAATGTGTTCATTCAACTCGGGAATATAATAAACTTGATGAAATTATTACGAAAACAGGTGTTACAAAACGAGTTCATCTACAGCCAATAAAAGCGTCTAAAAATGTGTCAAAATAGAAATCAAGCAAGAACAAATGGAAGTAGTCTTTTAATAATCGAGGCGTATCAAGTCATAAACCGCACAACCAGCACTGGATTCTAGATTTTAAAAGGCAATACTAAATAAAACTTGTGCCACCCGAACTTTAGTATATTTCCATAGATATTTCGTAACATTCACACCCTCCACCGGGTAAAATTTCGTATAATTCGACAATCTTGACCAAAAATGTTGGGTATGTTCATTGGGCGGAACTCTAATATACAGATGAGGTTACAAATTTTTGAGCCAAAATAATTTATAAATTTCAAAACATCAGTTCGGCCGTTGCAGGTTCAAACGAGGTTACAAATTAACCAGTAAGGAAAGTAGTAGTCGGACTGGCCCGACCATATGATACGTTTCACCACTTTGGGTATAATGTACATATGTATCCTAACAATTACATCTCGATGTTCCCTCGAAGGAACATACACATGCCTTTTTGTAACCTATACTAAATTTAATTTCATTCAGGCAGATTTAGAGTCGCTTGGGTATAATGGGACAAATTTTAGAGCAAATTGATTTATAGCAAACTTGATATACACCATTCGGTATGCTGCAATCTTAAAAATTTGATCTCAATCAGACACCCGTTCGAAATATATATGAAAGCTATGTCTGCAACTGCAGCATTTTCATCAAAACGCAACGTGTCAATCAGACAAACATTAGGAGTTTGGTGCACCTAAAATCGAACGAAAACATATATGTGGGGGCCATATCTAACTTGGAACCGATTTTCACGAAACTTAGCACACATCATTCTAGATTCAGTTCAATACCCTATGTCAAATTTCGTGCAAATTTATAGGGACTTTGGTCCCCTCCATTCTCGGAGTCAATTTTTTTTTATTTAATTCGATTCTACACTAATTCAAGAATGTCCCTACAATATTTCAAGTGAAAATCTCAAGAACTCTTGAAAATATAGCCGATTAATTGTGTCAGCATCAAGTGACGGATAAAGGGCTTCTCAAAATAATTTACAAAAAACCCAACCGATTCCCAATTTTTACACTTTTCTCTGTGAGTGTATAGCTATCGTATGAACTAGGATAAAGCCAATCGGTGAAGATCTTCCTTATCTTTTAACTTGGTTTTTGGTTAAAAATCGGCGATTTTAAAAAAATATTTTTTCAAAGTTCCGCCATTTTGTTAATTTTAGAGCGAAGTCAATAATCCTAGTTCATACGAGAGCCAGACATGTACTCTTTCTAACACCGTTGGAATTTTCGGATTCCGATGTTCCAGTGAGGTGTTATCATGCCCGCCATCAAAAATAAGGACTTTTCTTTGATCACAAGAAACAACAACAAAACAATAACAAACATTTTTTGTAAATTATTTTTCTTCTCTTTCAAATCTTCAAATATATATGTGCAAAGTTACAAACCTTAACAAGCATTGATATTGATTTACCAGCCCATTGAAAATCTTGAAAAATTAAAATCGAGAATGGGTGGGATTCCCTTAAGGGGACCCCCCCTCATTCTCGGGGTCAAAATTTTTGTTGACTTAATTCCAATCTACACTAATTCAAGAATGTCCCTGCAATCGGACTAAAATGTATAAGGAATAGTGTCAAATATGTGAGCTGTGCCAAATTTCATCCAATTCGGATCATGAATGCGACCTGTACTTTTTTTACATTTTTGCATGGACGGACGGACATGCATAAATCGACACAGAAAGTGATTCTATGCATATTCTCAAAAGGAACTATGTGTCTATCTTGTTTCCTTTTGTCTGTTACAATCATATTGACAAAGACATAATACTCTGTACCACAGTGTGGTGAAGGGTATACAAATTGTTGAGCCATAATAACTTATAAATGTCAAAATATTAGTTCGGTAAGGAATATAAACGAATGAAATAGAATGATGGTACACTGATATATATATATATATATTAACAAGTGAAAAGGCGGACCGAACTTTACAACCATGAGGTTGACATTTAGGAATGCCCCGCCACATGTTCTGTACTTACAAATAGCCCCCATATTATGTTCTACCTTGATTTTCAGAAAATCTCGACTTATTCTTTATAAACTTGGTTTACAAATGAACTTTATGGATCCTTAACATCTGAGTTCATTTGTTTCAAGTTCAAGTACATTTAACTTTATTGGTATTTAAGCCCTTACACCGTTTTTTAAAGGAAATACAGCTGCCGTAACAAGAATTTATTCGATGACAAATAAACCAGTTTAATTCGTACGTTGTCAGCTTTTAGGCTACAAAATTTATAGTATCTCAATTTTACACCATTGAATAAGGTCGACGAACCTCTTATATTATCTAAAAATAAAACAAAATAATTTACCAAAATAAATTTTAACTAAATGTTGAAAACATATTTGTAAAAATGAATTAAATTTTCCGTCTAATGAAAAGTTTTAATGTTATATTATGAAAGACTATAAATATTTGTCCCCAACGGATCTGATATTCCTATATATTCAATCAATATACAAAATATCCTAGTGCAAGCACATATAATGTTCTGTGTCATACCCTCGGTGTAGGCTTTTTGGTTTTTTCTGTACAATCATTGTCTTGTCATTAGTCAGGTAATTTAATTACACTATTATTAATTTTATTGTTATTGTTGTACACCGGCACTTAAGCGGGTAATAAATGCACGTAACTTTGACATTTAAAATAGTTCACATAACACCACACATATGTCGATGCTGCTGTTGCGGTCGATGCTGATGCATGCTCTCACACAGGCCTTTGCGATTTCTATCATTAATCATCTGATTTTATTGACAACTAACAGTTTATAACAATGCTCTTTATGTGAGATTTTTTTCTCTTGTTGTTGTTGCTATTTTGCTTTGTTCGTTTGTCTAATTGAAAATTACATCTGGCCGTTTGGATGGACAACGCGATAAGTTTGTCTATATATTTGTGTAGATATATGAAATATATGTATAACTATATATTAATTCTACACGGAGAAAGTATATAACAGAAAATTTAATATGAGAAAGAACATATACGAATGGGAAAATCTATATTATCTGATCAATATCCTCCGAGGTAATAAAAATAATGCATAATAATAGCAAAAGTTTTCCTATTAACACCACGACTGATCATTTTAAACATAACTAATTTATTTTCTTTCATATATATTACCAATTAAAAAATTATTAAAAATGTCCGTAAAATCTCACAGGTGGGGCACCTTTGAACATTCCCAGTAAACTTCAGTAAAAACCAGTAAGGAAAGTAGTAAAGTCGGACTATGCCGACTACATGATACCCTTTACCACTTTGTGTATCCTAACAGACGTCGGCTTTTTCGAAGGAACATTGACATGGAATTGAACGAACTTAAATCTAAATCTAACCCGATTTTCTCGAATCTTAACACACGAGGTATGGTAGGGACAGATTTCCATCTAAAAGGCACGAAAATCCCCATGTACATGCACAACAACAACATCAACTGTGAATACAAATACAGAAAAACCACAAATTTTCTGTAAATACACTTGTCATGAGCGAACCAATATATAAAAGAGGTTGTTAGAAATACATCAACGTATAAAACATTCATTTATAGTAACTTCAGTAGATTGTAAAAAAATTGTGTGCCCGTCGGCCAAATTGTTGATCTTTAGTGCACAATTTACATAATAAATGCGGCGAAAATATATATGGGAGCTAAATCTAATTTGGACCTAATTCAGTACCCTACGCCAAATTTCGAAAGATATATAGGGACTTTGCAGGACTTTCCTTAAATCGGACGAAAATATATATGGGTGCTATATATAAATGTAACCCGATTGTCTGGAAACTTAACACACGTCATTTTGGACTTAATTATGTACACCGTGCCAAATTTCGTGCAAATCGAAAGATATATAGGGGCTTTGGGCCCCATTTACCTTAAATCGGACTAAAATATATATGGGAGCTATATCCAAATCTGAACCGATTTTCTCGAAACTTGACACACATCATTCGAGGCACAACTCAGTATACTGTGCAAAATTTCGGACAAATAGAAAGATATATAAGGACTTTAGTGCCCTATTTACATAAAATCGGAGCTATATCTAAATCTGAACCGATTTTCACTAAACTTAACACACACCATTCTGGACCTAATTCAGAACTATATGCCAAATTTTATGCAAATCGAATGATATATAGGGACTTTGGTGCCCCATTTACCTTAAATCGGACGAAACTATATACGGGAGCTATATCCAAATCTGAACCCATTTTCTCCAATTTCAATAGGGTTCGTCCTTGGGCCAAATAAGTGAACTGTGCCATCTAAATCGGATTATAAATGCGACCTGTAATTTGTTTACAATTTAACATCTACAGACGGACGGACATGCATATATCGACTCAGAAAGTGTTTCTATGCGTCTTCTCAAAAGGAACCATGTGTTTATCTCGTTTCCTTTTGCCTGTTACAAACATATGCACAAAGACATAATACCCTGTACCACAGTGTGGTGAAGGGTATAAAAAAGGATTTGTCAACTTTTGGCTTCGCTTTTCTCTAAAGCTACGAAATTAACTTTAATTATTTTTTGTTGTTATGCCTTTTTGGGCTTTAATAAATCTTGATCTGAATTTTGAAATTTTCGAAAACAAATAAATGCATTTCTGATATTTCGATATGCATTTCTGAGTCGATATTCACGAAACTTGGCACACGTCATTCTAGACTAAATTAGGTACGCTATGCCAAATTTCATCTAAATTTAAAGATATATAGGAACTTTGGGAGCTATATCTAAATCTGAACCGATTTTCAGGAAACTTAACGCACATCATTCTAAGCCTAAACCATTAGGCTGTGCAAAATTTCGTGCAAATCGAAAGATATACAGGGAATTTGGTATACCATTTACATTAAATAGGACGAAAATATATATGAGAGCTATATCTAAATCTGAACCGATATTCAAGAAACTTTATACACGTCATTCTAGACCCAATTCATGTTCTCAAAAGAAACCATGTGTCTATCTCGTTTCCTTTTGCCTGTTACAAACATATGCAGTTTTCCCTAGGTGTCCTTATTAATTTTAGATATTTTGATTGTCATCCTCATGGTGGAGCGTATAAAAAATCTTCCGGGCCGAACATCGTTTTTACTTGTTATTAGCCGATGTAAATTAGATATATCAAATATGGGCTATACCAATTCTGTGTTTTTGGAGATTTTTGTCACGATTACAACAAAAGTTGCTGTAATTTGGTATTAGGGTTCTAATTTGGTAACATTTCTTTGTACAAAAATTTTCGGTATTTTGGTAATTGGAATTTATTTAATGCCCACCTCATGATAGAGGGCATAAAAAGTTCGTCCCGGCACCGGTTAAGGTCATGTTTAATTTATGATGCGTGTTTGAAAAATTATGATGCGAAGACATTTTTTATTCGCCCAGAATCCTATATTCCAAACTACAGCCAGTTGGGAAATTCGGCTAAACATTTGTATGTCGTTGTATGGGGGTTTTGTCAAAATATGGACTTACATTATCATTTTTTTAAATACCTTGTTCACCCCATATGATCCCGGAATGCCAAATTGATTTCGTTTCTGTTGGAAAATTCGATTAAAAAAGGAAATTTGGACAATATCAAAATATTTTTCGAAAAAGGTTCTTTGTACTCCAAGAACCCTTTATGGGAACATGCGAAAATTCTGGGAAGTAGTTTTCTCTTAAAAATATTGAAAATTATGCAACAAATCTTTTAAAATAGCCTCGTTATAATTGGTCTAAAGAGATTTTGAAACAATTAAAAACGAGGGCCGGGCCAACTTTTTTAACCTCCATTAATAATTCTTTAAGTTTCTTAAGAGACATTTATATAAAGAATATGTTATTGTAAAACTTGGACATACATAGAAAATTTTTCGCACAAATTTGTTTTACCTTCCAATGGAGAAATCAAGCATAAACCATAAACTGACAATGTGGGTATACCCTTATAGTGAGGTTATGTCAACACATGAAATATCTGGAAATATATCTTATCCAAAACCTTTTATACAAAATTATAGTCGGTGGGAAAATGCGGAGCTATACCGAACCGTAAAGTGACATTGGTAATTTTGGTAAGAAGATTTGACACCCCTAAGAATTTGAAAAATTAAATTACTGCGGATTCGGTTGAAAAACATGTCCAAACCACTAAACAAAAGTCTCGGTTCATTTCACCCGCTCAAAATTTACCAGATCGCCTTTCCTTTGAAAATGTGATGGAAAATTGTAGCGTCTAGAGCGACTAGAAAACCAGACAAATATAAGTTTCGGTCCATTTCATCCGGCCATTTCTGGTTTCTAGTGTGTTAATGGTAATATTAAACAATATTATAATAGGTAAAACCCTGTAAATATTTACTTATAACTCCCACATTCGAGTACATATATCAATATAATTGGTATCAATTAAAAGGTCAACCATTTTTCTTGGAAATATTGTCAACTTCTCCGGTCTATGTTCTTCGGTAGTAAATATATACCACATAGAATGCAAATTTTGTCACTTTTCCCATAAATGACAAGGTCCATTTGACCCGCTAAATATTGACATATATTTATCAAAACAGGCATGCTTAAACGACATGTACATTAGAACATTTTACAGGGATTAACCTTCTTTATGAGGATTTATTTGACATATATTCAAAGGAATTGACAATTGAAACCCACTGGGTTAACGAAATCCGGTTAAATGTAAACGTATTATTACTCTTTGGCCTGAACCGCTTTGGCCTGATTCCCTTTGGGTCATAATTACGGCCTCTGGATCGATCTGAAAAAAGGACAAAATAAAGTATTTGGCCCATTTCATCCCTTAAATATTAAAGAATCCTTCCAAAATACAATATTGGTCTTCTCCTACATACAAAATTTATTTATGCGCCTTGTCCCTTATTGTCACTGCTTCAATTTCTTGCTGTGTAATTCAACAATAACAATAATAACGTGAGAATGTTTATTGCAATAAATATAACATTATAACGACGGCGACGAATGGTGATGATGGCGGCGACGACGATGATGACTACAATGAGATTATTGCTACTAAGGATTGCGCTGCTGATCATTCGCCGATCACTCTGTAACTGTGAACAAAAACGTTCTTTGGTGGGCTTGGTAGTGGGGGCCGGATACTTCGGGTCGGTGATACAATGACGGTGGCGATGACCAAGACGATGACATCAAACGCATAAATTTTCAATAAATAACACCAAATGAATTGAAGGAAAAAACGGCGTATAAAACAACACAGCAACAACAAAGAGTGCAACTGCATTAACAATGTGGCCAAGCGGTAGCCATACAGACAGCGTGGCAGTCATGCCGCTAGAGACCTGCTGAGCTGAGCTGTGCTACTAGCTTCAGACATACGAACAGACAGTCAGTCAGACAATGGACAATTTAAGCTAGAAACTAAACAATGTAGTCGGACAAAGCAAATCTCTAACCAGTAAACGCTTCAAATCATAAAATGACATTTAAACTCAATTATACGAGCAGTTGATGAACAAAGCAAAAAATGCGTCATCATCCATGTGGCCGGGAGGGTACGAGAGCAAGTATCCACCAAGAAATAAAAAATGTTAATAATTTTTTAAATGTATAGCCATTATTTCATATTCACAGAGGGGTTTACTTTAGCTTGGCCTGTAAATTGTTGGATGTGTCGTATAAAGCGTTTGTTGATCGCATTTAAACGCTGGGAAAATTAAAAAAAAAAAAAAAAAAAAAACAGAACAGAACAGAACAGCATTTCATGGTTTAATTTTTTGATCAGCGTTTGTGTCAGTATTGATTTGTGAGTATTCAATTTCTTGCTGTGAAATAAATTACAAAAATATATCGTTTGCCTTATAATTTTATTTAAAAAAATAAAAAATATGTCCTAAGAAGAATTACTTAAAATGTGCCTAGATACTTTCACAAGATATGCCAGATTTTTTTCAGAATTTCGGCTAAAAGTTGTCAGCATTTCGTAAAAATCACAGGAATATTTTAAGATTTTCAAATAAAACTTTCTTACTTATTCTGAATTCTTTCCGAATTTCGGTTCATACCCCCTTTGTCCGAAGTTGTGCTGAAAAGTGGATATTCTCCCAAAAAATCTTGAATCTTTATTCCGATATTTTCTGACAAAACTTACCGAATTCTTTGGAACATTCACACAATTCTGTTTCGATTTCGGTACGAGCTCGGCATCAGAATCGGAATCTTCCGAAAAAAACTCGGACACATTGTTTGCAGGTTTGGCTTGTCGAGCTCATAATGGTTAAAAGACTATAAAATTGAATGATTTTCATTATATAGATGTTTACAAGTAGAAACGCTGTTAAGGTAAGCCGAACTGAACTTTAAGTTGGTCATTCAAACTCCGTAAAATGGATCAGATATTTAGTCATGGAAAGTTGTAGTAAGAGCGATTTTCCACTCAATAGGAACCACAAATATTAAATTAGAACCAATTTGGTGGAAAAAAAACGTGCCCAAAATACCGAATAATAGGAGCTACTGATGTGAACTATCCCGGAACTTAGTAATGTTAAATTTGGTAAGGAATTTTTGTTAATTTCAAACAAAAATTAAAATTGGGTCAAACTCCAATTCTACTACCAAAAATGTCTACTCGTTGTCATTGATTTGGTAATATATTGTAATCGATCACCTATATTATTGTAACACACGCCGAGGAAGTAAACCTATATTTCACAAACTTTCAATGGTTATTCCCCTAAAATCGAAAAAGCAAACATTTCTGACTTCATAACTTTGCATCCCTTTGCTTATACTTGTTGGATGTAAAGTTCCTATATTGAGCACAGAATAAATATTTTTAAGTCCTCCACACTATGTTGGAGTATAGTTGAATAGGGACAACTCTAATGAACTAATCAAATAAGTTAACTATTTTAATATAAACAAGTGAAAAAGTTTGAACTTCGGCCGGGCGGAACATTGGATATAATCTGACAGTGCACTATAGGTAATTTGGACAGTTTTTTAGGCAAAAAGTCATTTTTTCAATTTTGGAAAATAATATATTTTTTGGTGGCAATAAAAAGAAAACATGTTAAAATTTATGATTGTGTAAGATTTTTTGCGTAAAAGTGTCTTAAAAGCGGTGGAAATCGTAGGCAAACTCTACATAGCCAATTGTTGTAAACATAATGTACACCAAACCCCAAGACGTGAACCGATTTTGTTAAGGCACATGTGTATAAAATCCTCAAAATAATGCAATTTAGGGGGCAAAGTTATATGAGGCTATACCTAAAGCGGGACCAATATTGCTTACATTGTGTAGGCTAGGCATAGCCGACCGATATAGCTCAATATTTTATATTTGTTTCTCAATAACATCCTTCACACTAAATCGCTCTAAATATTAAAAATACCGAAAAACGGGAGGTATAATTATATGGGGGCTGGGCATAATCTGGAGCCCATGTAGTTCATTCTCGAACCTGACTTTCTAGTTTTTATACCCTTCATCACACTGTGGTACAGGGTATTATGTCTTTGTGCATATGTTTGTAACAGGCAAAAGGAAATGAGATAGACACATGGTTCCTTTTGAGAATATGCATTGAATCACTTTCTGAGTCGATTTACGCATGTCCGTCTGTCCGTCTGTCCATGTTAAATTGTTAACAAAGTACGGGTCGCATTTATGATCCTAATTGGATGAAATTAGGCACAGCTCATCTATTTGTCCCAAGGACGAACCCTATCGAAATTGGGAAAAATCGGTTTAGATTTAGATATATCTCCCATATATATATTCTTTCGTTTTAATGTAAATGGTGTACCAAAGTCCCTATATATTATTCGATTTACACAAAATTTGGCACAGCGTATTGAATAAACCCTGGAACGATGTGTTTTAGGTTTCGTAGAAATCGGTTTAGATTTATATAGCTCTCATATATATTTTCAGCCGATTTAATGTAAATGGTCTACCAAAGTCCCTATATATTTTTAGATTTGGACGAAATTTGGTATAGCGTACTGAACTAAGTCTAGAATGATCTGTGTTAAGTTTCCTGAAAATTGGTTCCGATTCAGATATAGCTCCCATATGAATGTTCGACCGATTTAATGTAAATTGAGTAGATGTGCCTTCAGGCCGAGGTGTCCCGTCAGAATACCCGACAGTGGGGTTATTTCTTTTTTGTTCAGCGTTAGGATTTGCTTAGTTTTGTCTTCACTTGGGTCGCTCCATAAGATTTTGGTGATTTTTCCCAAAGAATTTTGTGGGTCTCATGTGCCCATTCCCTCATGTCTTGGCGTGTTTCACTGAAGAGTTTGGCGGTATACACCTCTATTGTGGGTAGTGCAGTGGCACTCCTTGCTAGTTGATTTGCTATCTCGTTGCCTATGATTCCTTGGTGGCCCGGTACCCATATAATTCGTACAGGTCCTTGTTGTGAGAAATCATTAATGATATTTATATATTCCAGTGCAGTTTTGGATTTAACTGTTTTGGAAGATATCGCCTTTATAGATTGCTTTCTGTCCGAAATAATATTTATTGTATTTTGTCCTTGGTTTAAAATTAACCAGTTAAGACACTCTGTTATAGCTTGAACATCCGCCTGTAAGATCGTGCTGTGATCAGTAAGACGTAGAGAAATTTCGGTACCAGGTTCTTCAATGAAAAGTCCCAGTCCAGTTTTTCCTCCTAGTCGAGAGCCATCTGTTCCGCTTCCATTGTTCTCTATCTGGTATTATAGTTTCGCACCGTGTCACTACTCTCGTTTCAGGTATACGGTCTGAATCAAAGTTATTGAATGTCTACTCAGTAGTTGCCTGTAAAATGTTTTTAATATAATATTGTCTCCAATATTATATATTATAATATTGTCTCCAAAGCCCTAGTTGGTGTTGTACGCATTGCTCCACATATTCTTAGACAACACGTTCTTTGAATTTTCTGTAACGTTCTTACGTTACATTTTCTATCCAGTGCTGTCCACCAGACAACAGACGCGTATGTTAGAATTGGTATAATAACGCTCTTATAGACCTAGTGTATCATCTTTTGATTGAAACCCCATTTAGAGCCTACGGCTCTTCTGCAGAAACAGCAGTATCTTTGGGCCTTGTCAGCCTTTAGCTGTATGTGGTCTTTCCATTTAAGTTTCTTGTCTAGAATTGTTCGATGATACTTAACTTTGTTTGATGTGGCTATCGTTTTGTTTTGAAAGACGGGCTCTTCGCACTGACTTATTTTTGTCTTTCTAGTGAAAAGACATATCTCCATTTTGTCCGGATTTACGTTTAAGCCCCTCGGTTTGCCAATCGTATGCGATTTTTAGCACCGTTTCGGTTTTCCTGCATAGTAAGTTTGATTCAGATATAGCTCCCATATATTTTCGCCCGCTTTAATTTTTAATTTTGCATAAAATGTATTTATATTCCAAATATTCAACGGGTACCCGATTAATATTTGCTTTAAATCGATTTACATAATTTTGTCCCATTGTAACAAACGAATGGCATGTTTATGGATTGATCTAAGTCGATTCACATTTAGATAAAGGTCACATATTTTAGTTCATCCAATTTCATGTTAATGGCCCTTCTGTTAGGATACACCTTTTTAGTATACCCATACTACTTTCCTTACCCCTTTTATCTCGATATCCTCCGAATTAAAACGATAACAACATATGACTAAATCGGCCAAATCGTCTTATTCGTGTACAGAATATCCCTCATTACTTACTTTACTTAGCTGCCTTATGACAGAACGGTTGTTCCATAAGCCGATCTTAAAAAAGATTTCCAAGCACATCGGACTTGTGCGCATCCCCCCCCTCCAATTCGAAAGACCATGTTCCGAGATAATGTTTTCTTTCCATGTAATTCGTGGCCTTCCCCTTTTGCTTGTCTTTTGAGCTGGGGCATTTTCATTCATTCGCACAACATGGCCTAGCCGCCGTAGTCGCTGCAGCTCAATGCGTCTGACTATGTCCGAGAATAGATGGATAGATATTTCGGAGAATTTTCCTCTCAAACACTCTAAGAGCTGCCCCATCTGATTGCGCAAGTACCCATGCTTCGTATCCATAAAACAGCACGGATAATATCAGCGCCTTGTATAATGTGAGTTTGGTGGCGGGAGGTGGCCTTATTTCTAAACTGCTTACTTAGAACATAGTAGGATCTGTTGACCAACACTATCCTTCTCGGAATTTCAAAACTGATGTCATTAGTTTTATTTATGGCGTTCCAATGTATATAAAATTTTTGACTACCTCGAAACTGTAGTTCTCAAGTTCCACAGTTGGTCCGAGTCTACTGGACATCTTGCGCGTTGATACAATCAGCTTGGCCTTCTCGCCATTTACTGCCAGTCCATATAGTCCCAGGGTTCTTTGCCATATTAAAACAATCGAAATATGGCTATATATATATTGAGAATGGCATTCAAAATATATAAAATTAATGGGGGCTCCTAGGTGAAAACTCATGTTATGAGTTAAATATACAGAAAAAACGAGATAAAAATATTATTACCTAATTTGGATGCTGAGATCCCAAAATACTAAACTACAGCTAACTCGACTGAAAAACGTGTCCAAAATCCCCTAAAATCGAATAATGAGGGGGAGACTGGCTTACATCTCAGATCTTTATACCTGCAGTCTCGTGTTTAATTTTCTAAAAGTATAAACAACCTCCTGGAAGAGTATGTACAATGACATAGTCTCCATACAAGAGTCTCGACCATTTAAAGAAATTTTGCAATTCAAAACCAACTATTATATTAATAAATCTTTACCACTCCCCATTAAAGGTAATACCACAACAAAATTGCGTAATATCTAGTTAATATATTGCTATACAATAACAATTCAAGTATATCGACCACCCTAGTGTATGTGAACTTGAATTATTCACATTCCAGCATAACGTCGTTGATGATTGGTGCTGGCGACGGCTGCAGTTGCGAAGGCGATATTTTGTTGTTGTGCAGTAGCTGTGGTGATCTGTTTGTGGTAATTATTTTGCCAACAAAAATGTGATGACGGGTGGCTTTGTTGTTGTTGGTGGTGGTGTTGGTTTCAATTTTGTGTTGATATCATATTTTATGTTAATATCATTAATATTATTGTCAGTATCTACAAATACATAGTATATTTTAATTAAAGTTTGTTATTATGAGTATTATTATTACTATTATTTATAATTACATTGTGGTTGGCTTTTTATGAATCTAGGAAATTGAAGCTTTGTCAATACATATCAATGGAAAGTTGTAACATTTAATCATAATAATTCATTGCATTTTTCCGCTTTCATTACCGAGACCAATTTATTGGTTCAAAATGTCGCCTAACTTGTCGGTCGGCATATTTACAGAGAGTGAGTGCGCGTGTGTGTGTTTGTGCGCTTATATATTTATGGGGGTTACAAATGTAACAAATTATCAAGACATCTTAATTAGCCATATTTTATAGTGTAGAAGTCATAAATAATACGACACTATGTGAATTACAAATTACAACTGCAACAATTTCATGAAAATATGAAATAAATCTTAGCGTCTATATAAGATTAAATTTATGCAATTATTACAAGGGAGTTGGAATGTTCTTTTTTCCCATGTTAATCATGTTAATCGGATTGGGAAAATACACACAGGAGTATCATGGAATGATTGATTTTCAGATTGATGACGATGATTGAATGATAATGTTATTTTAATAAAACGATTATGTGATGATCGTTGTTAATATTTTCTGTTATGATCTTCCCGTTCCGTATATATGTCAAGGTTATTATACCCTTCACAACACTGTGGTACAGGGTATTAAGTCTTTGTGCATATTTTTGTAACAGGCAAAATGAAACGAGATAGACACATGGTTCCTTTTGAGAATATGCATAGAATCACTTTTTAAGTCGATGTCCGTCCGTCCATTTTAAATTGTAAACAAAGTACAGGTCGATTTTGTTGTTCGAATTGGAAGAAATTTGGCATAGGCCACTTATTTGGCCCAAGGAAGAAAAATTGGGAAAAATCGGTTCAGATTTAGATATAGCTCCCATATATATTTTAGTCCGATTTTATGTAAATGGTGCACCAAAGTACCTATACATCATTCGATTTCCACGAAATTTGGCATATCGTACTAAATTAAGTCTATAGTGATGTGTGTTAAGTTTCGTGAAAATCGGTTTAGATTTAGATATAGCTCCCATACATAGTTTCGTCCGATTTTATGTAAATAGTGCACCAAAGCCCCTATATATCTTCAGATTTGCACGAAATTTGGCACAGCGTACTGAGTTGAGTCTAGAAAGACGTGTGTTAAGTTTCGTGAAAACCGGTTCAGATTTAGATATAGCTCCCATATATAGTTTCGTCAGATTTTATGTTAATGATGCACCAAAGCCCCTAAATTTCCTTCGATTTGCACGAAATTTGGCACAGCGTACTGAATTGAGTCTAGAAAGACGTGTGCTAAATTTTGTGAAAATCGGTTTGGATTTAGATATAGCTCCCATATAAATGGTGCACCAAAGACTCTATATATCTTTCGATTGGCATGAAATTTGACACATCGTACTAAATTAGGCCTAGAATGACGTGTGCTAAGTTTCATGAAAATCGGTTCATATTTAGATATAGCTCACATATATATTTTTGTCCGATTTTATGTAAATGGTGCACTTAAGTCCCTATATATTTTACGATTTGCACGAAATTTGGCACAGCGTACTGAATTATGTTTAGAATGATGTGTACAAAGACACAAGTAAATGAGACACCAAAGACACAAAGTTAAGCCGATTGGAACAAAATTTACACAACATACTGAAGTTACTATAACCTACCGTGTGTCAAATTTTGCTGGAATCGGTTCGTATTCAGATATAGCTCCCATATAAATTTCGGCCGATTTTAAGTAAAAAGACTCAAAGCCCATTAATATTTCCGACCAGCTTCCATTTATTCAACGGTTCGATGGATATTTTCTTTAAATCGATTTGCACAATTTTGTCCTATTATAACAAACTAATGACATGTTTATTCATTGATCCGAGTTGGTTCAGATTTAGATAAAGGTCAATTATTTTAGATAATCCAATTTAATGTTAATGATCTTTTAAAAATGCGACGTCAATTCTGATGCATCTGTTTAATATACCCATAGGGGTGAAGGGTATCACCACGGGTTGTTTCTGGTCAATTGTAAATGGTTTAAAACAGTTTTATGGTCGATTTTTAGCTCCTGGGCGATGCTACGACTGCTAACATGCCGGTCAACTTCGATAATTTCTCCGATTTTATCGACATTTTCGACGACTGGCCTACCTGTGCGAGGAGCATCTTTAACATTGGCGTTACAGTATCGTAACCATAAACACAATTCACAATTTTAGCCGCTTGGCTTGCATTTTCGAATTTGTCAAAAAAAATCTGTAAAATGTACCGAATTATCTCTTTGTTCACTTCCATTTGTAACACCCTGTAATTCACAACTGAATGCACCGAACAACAAAATATTTTTTTAACTGCGAAATGTCACCCTTCCAACGATCATAAATCTGAAATTGTTTGATCGATACTTTACAAGAAATCTATCAGTACAGCCATCTGCCGAAAAAATAATGGATTTCCTTTCCGCCAAACTAATCTGTGATCTTTATCTTAATGTGAACCGACTAACATCAATCCATACATATGCAATTCTACAAACTATGTTTATTCGTGCAGATTTATAGTCGTTGGCTTAAAATGGGTCAAATTTATTTAAATCGATTTAAAGCAAATTTGATACCCATTATTCGGTATACTGCACTGTCCAAAATTTAATCTCAATCAGAAACCCGTTCGAAATATATATGGAAGCTTTACATCCAAAATAATACATTACAACCCAATTTTTTTACAAAAAAAATTTAAACTTCCTAATATGACGAATAATAGGGGGTACCGTTGCCTTGTCCTAAGATTCAGTTGTCCACAATTCGTCTAATAGTTGCATATCAATGGTTGTATTCGAAAATAAATATCACGTTTATAGTTTGTGAAATTTCTTCTGATGTAAACAAATTACACAACTTCAAAAAACAGATGTTTTTAGAGTTTATTAGGCAATGTGAAAAAATTTAGATGATACAGCATTTTTAACACAGGCAAATTAAAAACTAACTCCCCTACGTTATTACGTTAAACGCCCATTAATAACCAGTTTAGTAATTCTTTTTTTTCTAACTTCAGGCTATTTAACACAATTTGTTATCTTCGCGCTCATCTAAGATTTCTCTTATTCTTAGCCGCATTTCTGTAGGCGTAATTACCTTTCAGCTAAAGAGACAAGATACAAAATGTTGTAAAATATATAAATCATGCCACTTGGCTACATACGACTACATACATACATAACTACAAATAAATAAATAAATTCCAAAACAAAATCGATTTCATGACCATACATATGACAAATAATTCTGGCTTTTCAAAATTTTTACGTGGAATATGAGTATGACAAACCGTTCATAACTTGTATTTTGTCGTTTGACAAAATACAAACAAATCTTTGCATTTATGTTAGACGAAAAAAATATTGGAGTCAATAAAATATTTATTAGGGTAGATAGAATTATATAGCATCACAAAGAATGGATTTTCATATACACAAAACCTACTTCTAAAATCTGATTAATTTCCATAATTATTTAAAGACTAACGACAACAATTGCCCTTTCCTCTATGTTAAATTTATCATAGAAAATAAATCAAAAGTTCCCCGATCCTCACTAATGTCTGACAATAAATTCTGTAGGTATATATGTTCATATTTTCATCTAATGACTTGTTACTTTGTGCCGCTTTTCCCAGATTTAGAGCACTGATAAGGACAAACAAACAAACACTGACACACAGCCAGATATACACTCATAAATGGCCATATAAATGTATAAAAATTTGTATTTGTACACAGGTTGGTGTAGATGTTTTTTTTTTACAATAATTGAATTCTGTTTTATTTTGCCTTTTCGTGAATATTTCATAAGAATTCATTTGAATACCAACATTTATGACCAAAGAAATTTTAATTGATCATGCTTTTGACTTTCTGCCACAAACCAAATACCGATGACTAATTGAAAGATTTTGATAAACATTTCAGAAATTTGCAAAAAAAAGAAGTTGTGTTGACACTGAAAAAATAACAAGTAATCAGATGTTATCGAAAGAATGAATTTGTCAAGGTTGTTAAAGCCTCTTAACAAAGAATTTCAGGGCACCCTCAAGACTGTGATGTCCAGAGAAGACAACTATTGGTTTTGGCAATAATCTGTTAATACTTAGGGTATGAAAAGGACCAAATATTTATTTATGTCTTTTTTCGAGTCGGTCCATATGGCATAATTGTAAACCGAACATTACCAAAAACGGGAAGCGAATATGGTTAACTAATTAGAATGAGCCAGGATAAAATGACATTATATAATTAAGTGTATATTATGGCGTAAATATTCACACCGGGAAATCATGTTCTGGAAAATTTGGCAGTGTTAAAAAGTGTAACTGTTGTCCTTTATATTAATAACAATAACGGAATATAGATCTGCAGAAAAATCAAGTTTAGTGGTTGTCGTAGAATGCCATATGGTCAGCCCAAATGCGTCGCATAATGGTGGATACGTAAATACCGAGTATTGGGGAGTACCGTTATATAAACCTAACCTGATTACCTAATAATTTTTAGTACGGATATATGTTGTTTAATTGGGACCAAAAATACTAAATTATAGATATTAATAATTTTCGAAACGAAGATGTGCTATACCATGAGAACCAAAAATGCTGAAGTACAGCCAATTCGGTTAGAAAACGTGTCCAATATCACCAAAATACCGAATATTGGAGGGTGCAGTTTTACACCAAACGTGGAGGTCTAGGAGTCTGGCAATGCTTTACACAATTTCAGAACGCTATCGTAAATATTTCGGTCTCTATCGTGATTTTAACAAACGGACATACTTAAATCGACATATAATTTTATTCTAATCAAGAAATATGTACTTTGTGCGGTCTCCGGTGAATATTTCGAGTTGTTGCAAACGGAATGACAAATTTAATGTACAATCCACGTTATGATGGAGGGTAGAAAAGCATTTGTCATTTTGAGTCTGACCGAAACAAGAGTAGTCATATCATGTGAAATTTTTTATGTCATATACTGACTCATAGTTAAGTTCAAACTGTGGACAAATTACAACAATAATTATTACAGATAGCAAAGAAGCTAATAAAGCACTAACCTCCAAAACCGTAAGATTTAAAACAGTACTGGAGTGCATAAAAACCATAAAAATTCTTACGACACGGGAGTAGCAGTCGCAGATGGTGTGGGGAAGACAACGAAATGTTGGAACATTTCAAATGCCACGGCCCAGCTTTTGCAAGGCTTAGAGGGAAATCCAGTCAAATCCAGCTTAGAGGGAATTCAGTTACTTTTTCACCAGAATTCAACTTTAATTTGAAGTTTTATATTCTAATTGGGATCAAATCTGCCTAGCAAAAAGCATTAATATTAAGTTTGCGCTTTCAGCGCAATTTACAAAATGTTGGTATTACAACTTATTCTCAGAACATATTCAATATAAGTCTATAATTCTTCATAATAGGTTATGCATCATTTTCTATATTTTCAAGGTTCAAGAAGGTAACCGAAAACTTTTTATACCCTTCACCACACTGTGGTACAGGGTATTACGTCTTTGTGCATATGTTTGTAACAGGCAAAAATAATCGAGATAGACAAATGGTTCCTTTTGAGAATATGCATAGAATCACTTTCTGAGTCGATTTCCGCATGTCCGTCCGTCCATGTATTTTTGTTAACAAAGTGCAGGTGGCATTTATGATCCGATTTGGATGAAATTTGGCACAGGTCACTTAATTGGCTCCTTATTGAAATTGGAGAAAATCGGTCCACGTTTAGGCATAGCTCCCATATAAGTGTACCCCCAATTTTCGGTATTTTGAGGTTCTTGAGCGCGTTTTTTGACTGAATTCGCTAAAATTTGGTACTTTGAGTTTTTATTGGGTAGCAAATCTCTCCACTAAAAATTATAAATATGGGTCCATATTTTCGAATAGCCCCCATATAAGGGTACCCCCAATTTTGGGGGTTTTGATCGCTGTTTTCGACCGAGTTCGCTGAAATTTGGTACATTGAGTTCTCATTGGGTAGCAAATCTCCCTACCAAAAATTATAAATAAAGGTCCATTTTTTCGGATAGCCCCCATATAAGGGTACCCCCAAATTTTCGGTATTTTGAGGTTCTTGAGCGCGTTTTTTAACTGAATTCGCTGAAATTTGGTACTTTGAGTTCTTATTTAGTTGCAAATCTCCCTACCAAAAATTATAAATAAAGGTCTGTTTTTTTGGATAGCCCCCATATAAGATTACCCCCAATTTTCGGTATTTTGGGGGTTTTGATCGCATTTTTCGACCGAATTCGCTGAAATTTGGTACTTTGTGTTCTTATTGGGTAGCAAATCTCCCTACCAAACATTATATATAGAGGTCCATTTTTTCGGAAAGCCCCCATCTAAGGGTACCCCCAATTTTCGGTATTTTCGGGTTCTTGGGCTCGTTTTATAACTGAATTCTTTGAAATGTTGTACATTGGGTTCTTATTGGGTACCAAATTACACCACTAAAAATTATAAATATAGGTCCAGTTTTTCTGGTAGTCCCCATATAATGGTAACCCCAAATTTTTGGTATTTTGGGGGTTCTGATCGTATTTTTCGACCGAATTGATTGTAATTAAATACGTCGAGTTTTTATTAGGTAGAAAATCTCTCCACTATAAATTATAAATATAGGTAATTTTTTTCAGGTAGCCCCCATTGGGGGGTTCAATTTTCTGTATTTTGGGGTTCTTGAACGCGTTTTTCAACCAAATTCTAGTAGTCGTACACTGCGGTACATGGTATTGTATTTGTGTATATGTTTGTAGCAGATTTAGATGAAATTTGGCACAAGTCTATTGAAGATGGTGAAAATCGGTTCAGATTTAGATATAGCTCCCATATATATTTTCGTTCGATATAGGCACCGAAGTCCCTATTTATCTCTCGATTTGCACGAAATTTAACACAGACTACTGAATTAGGTCCAGAACAATGTGTGCTTAGTTTCGTGAAAATCGGTTCAGATTTAGATATAACTCCCATATATAGTTTAGTCTGATTTTATGTAAATGTTGCACCAAAGTCTCTATATATCTCTTGATTTGCACGAAATTTGGCAAAGAGTACTGAATTAGGTCCAGAATGATATGTGCCAAGTTTCGAGAAAATCGGTTCAGATTTACATATAGCTCCCATATATAGTTTTGTCCGATTTTATGTAAATGGTGCACCAACGCCCCTATATATCTCTCGATTTGTACGAAATTTGGCATAGAGTACTGAATTAAACCTAGAATGATGTGTTTTAAGTTTCGAGAAAATCGGGTCTGAGTTAGATATAGCTCCCATATAGTGTTTTACCAAATTATATGTAAATGGTGCACCAACGTCTATATATATCTCGATTTGCACGAAATTTGGCATAGAGTACTGAATTAAGCCTAGAATAATGTGTGTAAAGTTTAGAGAAAATCGGGTCAGATTTAGATATAGCTCCCATATACATATTCGTCCGATTTAAGGTAAATGGGGCACCAAAGCCCCTATATATCTTTCGATTTGCACGAAATTAGCATGGCGTACTAAATCAAGTCTAGAGTTATGAATAATGATGGCTGATGATGAACCTGAAATTCGGTTCAGATTATAATATAGCTCACATATATTTTCGTCCGATTTAATGTAAATGTTGCACCAAAGTCCCTATATATCTTTCGATTTCCACCATATTTGGCATAGCGTATTAAATTGATTCTAGAATGAGGTGAGTTATGTTTCGAGAATATCGGTTAGGATTTAGATATAGGTCCCACATATATATTTTAGTCCGATTTTAGGTAAATGGTGCACCAAACTCCTAATGTTTGTCCGATTGACATGAAATTAAGCACAACGTACCATATATACTTCGAACGGGTGTCTGATTGAGATTATATGTTTAACAGTGCGGCATACTGAATCGGTTGTATCATTTTTGCTATAAATCGATTTCCTTAAATCTGATTGAAATTAAATGTAGCATAGGTTGACATGACATGAAATTGTTAGGATACATATATACACATAGTGGTGAAGGATATCATATAGTCGGCCCAGTCATTTCATTTCATACAAAAAGTTCAGGCCGGCCGAACTACATGACGTTTTTACTTATTAATTTATTTAGTATTGAAGAATAAACTCCAAACCACGCACTAAATGAATATAACATTCATTCCACTTTAAAACATCTGAGATTATCGGGTAAAATGTGTTCGCATAAATAAGCCATAATTAATGAAACCAAATTCATATTTATGCAAATAAATTAGGTTTTGAGATATCGGCCAACATATTATTTGTGACACATTGAGAGAAAACAGTATTTTTTCCCTCATAATGAATATGCAGATTTTTTTATTAAGAATCAGCTAATGCGATTGGAAAAAAAATTGCGGCGAGTAAGACCAGAGGCAGCAATTTAAAAGCAAAATGAAAAATACAATAAAGATAAAGATAAAACAATACAAATAATTATTACAATATAAATAATAAATAATTAATAAATTATCGAATGCGAACAGAATTCTGAGATGTATTTTGTGTCTGGGCAATTTAATGAATTTCCCAGTGATAGCTGAAGTTGCACAAGTAGAAAATGTTTTCGGAATAGTCCGTAACAAAACATCAACTAGTAGTGTGCCGAGTGATTAAATGAGTGATTGAATGAAAAAAGAATTAAATAATAATAGCTGGCTGCTGTCTTAGCTGTAGCGGGCAATACTACGTACTTAATGTAATTCTTTGATTTTTGTATTATTATTTTCTTCGTCTTTTTTACTATTGTATTGTGTTTTTTTCGTATATCTCTCTTAATAGTCACGAGTTGTAATAACAATTCATTAAATCGTCTGCCTTTTTTGTTGTAGTTGTTTTCTGGCCACAGCTACTGTGGTTGTTATTGTTGTCTGTGGCTGCAGCTACCGCCAATGCCCGTTTGCTATTATTAATTATAAAGTTTTGTTGTTGTTGTTGTAGCAGTTTTTAATTGTTGCTTGAAACCAAATTATTTATACTGGAGTTTAATGAAGATTTGTTGTTGCTGTAGTTGCTAACTTTAGCGGCAGCATTGCATGTAATGGCTATACTTAGTTTTCTTTGTAAAATTGTATCTCGTGTTCCGAGGAAGGCATGCCAAATGGACGTATATAAAATATTTGTTGAATTGTATTGAAAATGGAGTATATCGGTCCTCGTTTTGTTATGAACGTTTTAGCCGCAATTTCTCAACATAAATAGATATCATAGATATCGGTTCAATGTATTTGATTATATTTTATATTTGTTGTACATATCCATCAAGTAGTGGGAAGAAGAAGAAGTGGATTGAGGATAAAAGGAGCATTCAGTTTGCTTGATACTATATATGGATTTGGTTTTGTTAGAAATTACTTTACGAAATCTGATTGCTTCGTTAACACATTTAATCGACTCACTAAAACATATTAGATTTGTGTCTTTCCATGTAATTCCATGTATCAATTCCGATCCTGGAACAATCAGTCCTAGGTTCGGTTCTTTCGTTAACCTAGTTCCCTAGTTCGACTTTGTAGTTAAATATTTTGAAAAAATACCATTTTGTAAGAAAAATGTAAAAAGATATTTTGTCCTTTTTAATTGATTCCAACAAGTACTAAATTTAGTCTTACTGGAGTTGCTGTATGTTTTGCGGGTAGTTCTTTTCACGGCTACAAGCTCCTTAGACCACCACACCGGTAGAGTTTTCCCAGAATGTGTAATTGGACAAGAAGTTTTATATAATCTCAAACAAAAATCTCATTACTTGGCACACTGCTTTCTCAATGTCCTCATATTGACCAACGGGAGAATATGCTGTTTTACACCTGAGCTTATCCCAGTTCGCCTTTCGAGAGTTCCTAAAAACCTTTTGCTTTACTCCAATGGTAGGAGTCTGGAATAATATTATCCTTTGATTCGAAAAAAAGCATCCAGTTCCTGAATCCAGTGTTCTCCATATTCGCGATATCGACGATAAAACATCCCTACATGGCTGCAGCTACCGCATTCCCCAGATCAAGTCCTGTGTGGTTATGTTTTGTTTACATTTAAATTATTTCACCGAGGATACCTTCCCTAATAAATAATTTATAAAAAAAATCTATTATGTATGAGAATCTAGAATCGGTAATTTTTTCAAAAATATTTCGTTTTTTGTTGGTGTTGCTATTGTTTCTAATTCTAACTGCAATTGTTTTCTGTTATAATTATTTTAACTCATCGCTAACGTCATCATCTCTCATGCTCGCCACATGTCCGTCCCCTATTATCATTAGCGGCAACATTTTTAAGCATCGCATCGCGTTAGCCAGCCATGCATCTTCACAGCTGAACCAGACATTTACAATTGCAGTCGAGTCAAGAGTCTGCATCTGGAATTGAATAAAAACCGCTGGCTGTTGCAATTGCAACCTGTGCTCAGCGTCATTGTGTGGCAGTTGTTAATGGCTGTAATTGTTTCTCGAACAAATCAAATCATTTATAGTAATTTCTTGTTTCGGATTTGTTTCATATTACATTTTTAGCACAGAATTAGAAAAAAACGGTTAGCACATTATTGTCGACTACTTACGTGTGTATATATGTATATGTGTGTGGATGATATTGTGAATTACAAACTGAAATGTTTCATTAATTATAGGTCTTAATATAATGGTGCCACTGATGTAATACCAACATCAGTAGCATCTTTAGTAATTTTTAGCAATAATAATATAATTTATATATCCATTTTTGTAAAACTACTAAATTAAATTAGAGGTTGTCTATGAAAAATATTGAAATTTATTGTTTATTTAAAATTAAATTGAAATATTAAAAATATTATTATTATATAATATTAATATATATTATTATTATTATTATTAAAAAAATACGTAATTCTATGCTCAATTTTGTACGTTGTGCAAAATTTGATGTCAATCTGATAAACACCATTTGCAATCGGACGAAAATATATGTGGAATCTATATGCAAATATGAATCGATTTCAACGAAACTTGTCACAGGTTGGGTTATACTAATTTCAGTACGTTTTGTTCCTATCAACCATATATTGGTTCCTTGGTGCGTCAATTACTTAAAATCAACCGATCAATGCAATATTAGAACATGGTACATTATTTACATTAAACCTGACGAAAATATATATATTTTAACCTGAACCGATTTTCACGAAACTCAGCACACATAATTCCAGGCTCAATCCAGTATGCTATACCAAATTTCGTGCAAATCGAAGGATTTATGGGGACTTTGGTGAATCTTTAACATAAAATCGGACGAAACTATATATGGAAGCTACATCTAAATCTGGACCGATTTTCACGCAACTTGGCATAAAGCCCTCTAGGCTCATAAGGTACGTTATGCCAAATTTCGTGCAAATCGAAAGATATATAGGGAGTTTGGTGCATCATTTACATAAAATCGGACGAAACTATATATGGGAGCTATATCTAAATCTGGACCGATTTTCACGAAATTTAGTAGACATCACTCTAGGCTCAATTCAGTACGTTATGTCAAGTTTCGTGCAAATCGAAAGATATATAGGGACTTTGGTGCACCATTTACATAAAATCGGACGAAAATATATATGGGAGCTATATCAAAATCTGGCTTAATTCATTACGCTGTGCCATTTTCACGAAATATATAATAAACATCACTATATATGGGAGCTATATCTAAATCTTGGCTCAATTCATTACGTTATGCCAAATTTCGTGCAAATCGAACGATATATAGGGACTTTAGTGCACCATTTACATAAAATCGGACGAAACTATATATGGGAGCTATATCTAAATCTAACCGATATTTCCCAATTTCAATAGGGTTCGTCCTTGGGCCAAATAAGTGAACTGTGCCAAATATCATCCAAATCAGAGCATAAACGCGACATGTACTTTGTTCACAAAAATACATGGACGGACAGACGAACGGACATGCGTAAAGCGAGTCAGAAAGTGATTCTATGCATATTCTCAAAAGGAACTATGGGTCTATCTCGATTCCTTTTGCCTGTTACAAACATATGCACAAAGACATAATACCCTGTACCACAGTGTGGTGAAGGGTATAATAATCGGCTGTGTATAGCAAGTTTGTGTGTATTTGTAGGGGAAGTAGTAAAGTCGACTATACGATACCCTTTACCACTTTGGGTATATTTAGGAGATGCATCCTAACAGACTTCGCTTTTTACTTTTGACTTGAAATTGGACACAATTAAATATGAGAACTGTATTTATATGTGAACCGACTAAAATCAATCACAGACATGTCATTCTACAACCTATGCAAAATTTTTCATATGGAACAAATTATGTAATCCGATTTAAAGCAAATTTCAATCGGACACACATTGATTATTTGGAGCCCAATTAACATGTAGTCGGTCGAATAAATATAAGCTATGTCTGCATTTCTACAAAAAAAACCTCTGATAAACATTAGGAGTTATATCCAAATCCGAATCGATTTCAACGAAACTTGCCACAGGTTAGGTTATACTACCATTAACTTAAAATCGAATGAAACTAAATATGACACCTATATCTATATCTGAACCGATGACAGTGAAACTTTTTCACATCTTTTGTTATAGTAACTTCAATACGTTGTGTTAATGGGCCATATTTTGGAGCTTTGGTGCATTTACTGAAAATCGAACGAAACTATATATGGGAGCTATATTAATTCTGAACCGATTTCAGCAAAACTTTCGATATAGTAAGTTGTACTAACTTCAGTACGTTGTGCCAATTTCTGTGTCAATCGGGCATATTGTGGAGCTTTGTGGCACCATTTATTTAAAATCGGACGAAATTATATATGGGAGCTATATCTAAATCTGAACCAATTTCAACAAAACTTCGTATACATCAATGTGGACCTAATTCAGTGCGCTACCCAAATTTTTGTGTCTATCGGCCCAACTTTGGGTCTTTGATGCACTATTTACTTAAAATCAGACGAAACTATATATGGGAGCTATATCTAAATCTGAACCCATTTCAACAAAACTTTACTCACGTTTGTTTATACCAACTTCAGTTTGTGTTACGATACAATATATATAAGCGATATCTAAATCTGAACCGATTTTCCCCAATTTCAAAAAGGTTCGTGCTTGGGCTGTGCCAAATTTCATCCAATTCAGATCATAAATGCGACCTGTACTATGTTTACAATTTAACATGTAGAGACAGAGAGACGAACGGACATACATAAATGGACTCAGAAACTAATTCTGTGCATATTCTATCTCGTTTATGCACAAAAACATAAGGGTATAAAAAACTCATAGGAGGATGTGGTCAAAAATAATATCTTGAAACACCTGGTGGGTAGATGCGAATTCTAAAGTCGGCTATCTAATGTAAGAATTTAAGTCATCAAAGGTAGTCTTGGGGATGTCTTCAATATTCTGTCTGGCCACGACTAAGGGTAAGGCGCACTAGGTGTCCAACGTGGTCACTTCAAGATAGGAAAGTCAAGGCTTAGAGTGGATGATGCCAAAAAGTACCGAGGTGAAACATCCAGCAACAAAATTGAGTTAGCCGATGAGAAAAATGCCGACTACCAAGAATACCCTTTATTGGAAGCAATAAACGGCGACAATGGCTACGATGGAAAAATTATTGAAATAATCGGGCTATTCCAAGAGCCTAACAATGGTAAAACCAATGTTTCCGACCGAGAATTTACGCATAGATAGTCTCTGGTAACTGTTGTTACACATATGGTTCCCGGCTAGTAGGAAATAAGGAACTAGGAAATTTTTTAAAGAACAATGGTTCAACGCATATATAAACAATTTTTTGCGACACGAAGTTGTGGAGATCCTAATGAAGGTAAAACTAAGTAAATCATAACGCTTAAGAAAAGGAAGACCAGTAGGCTGAGAGGCATCCACACAGGACATCTTAGCCGGCAGGCGATTTACACAAAAGTGGGAAGCATCAGGTGTAGAGTGTGTGGTGAAGACAGCGAAACGTTTCCTATACCAGTGTCTTGCTTTTGTAAGTCTTTGAAACCGATCCTTGTGAAATTATATTATTCACTTTCTAACCGAGTGTGAACGGAAAAGACTGAAGGACTTTACTAAGAACACATGTATAGTGCGACCAGTCTCAAGATGATTTAATCAAACTTCCATTCCTTTGTAGAACGCAAAAAATTAGTTTTTTTATAAATATAAACTTTCAATTTCATTGAAACAAACTTTTCCTTTCATCCACCCAAAACCGATATGTATGTCAAAATGTTTAATTAAAAAACGATCATGATTTTTCTTCCTTTGTTATTTTAAAGAAAGAAAAAAAGTGTCATTATCATAATTGATCGATAAGTTTAATACTGGAAATAGATGTACTTTTAATAGAGAAGTCGTTACCATTTATGGAAAAGTCACTGCCGCAAATCCCCCTTCATGACAACTGCACTCCCAGGAGATGAGGAGACTCTACCGGTGCATTGTGAGTTTTGTTTTTTTGTGACGTGATTCGGCTTTAAATCGTTTTCAAATACTTAGCCTTTGATTGCAACAGTTGCAAGCCAGTGGTGGTGGTGGGGCACGTTTAATTGTTTAAAAAAATGTTCGTGTCTTTTGTACGCATCTTCAACTTCTTCTGTTTTTTTGGCAATGTGGCGGCACAGCGTTTCGGCAATGATGGTGGGATTTTTTACTCTTAACAACTTGTCTGGTTGAGTGTTTGACTGTCGTTCGTTCGTTTTGTTTTTATAAACTTTTTCGTTGGTGATTTAAAAGTCACGCAATAATTATTGAAATTGCACATTTTGTTTTTTTTATCTTTTTCAGCCGCCAATTTTGTATTCCCCCTCTGAGCTCATCTATTGATTTCATTGCGTTGTAATAACGTATTACATGATTTACAGTATGCCCAGTTATGTTGCACGGTGTGTGTTGCTTGTTGGTGGGTTTGTGGCACAAAGTCGTTGCAATAATTTCTTTTCATTGAATAAAATAATTATATAAATCCCATACGACAGTGCCTCAATGGCTGGGGTTCAATTTGCCATTGTTTTTTCGGAATGGAGTGTGGGAAATTTTCAACTCTGTAGTTTTGAGTCCAAAAGTTTTAGTTTTATAATAGAATTAGCGATAATTTTTACGTAAAATTGGTGAATTCTTTGGAGGATTTAACTGTCAATGGTCTGAATGTGTTAATAACTTTTGAAAATAAGCAGAATCTTATTCATAATGGATCAAACGTAACACTGGATAAAATTGAAAAGTAAAAAAAAATTGGCATAAATGCACATCAAAATATTAAACATTAAATTTTTCGAATTCTCGTTTGAAAAATAAATATAAATCTCGATATGTGGATTGATTGATTTTAGCTTGATCGCCCGTCTTGGACGTCATAAAGCTCCCTCGCTGTACCTCAAAAACAGGAACTGATTTAGTTTTCGCCTTCCCTTTTTCTTAATAACCTGACCCCCTCACATTTTCTGTGTATATAGTTTTTTTTCGATTCTATATTTAGGTTTCAATAAAAAAATAATAAATATTAATAGAAAGCGTGACAAATTATTTGTTTGTGATTTCCTAATGCTAATCCTAAATCGTTTTTTGCTTTCAGTAACAAAACACCAACAACAAAGCAGCGTTATTGAAGATGTGCATTTTTAATTGACTAATTTGTTTGATTAATAGTCTCGATATTAATAATATTAAAAGTGTTTTCAAAATCAATGACAATTATAATATAAGAAGAATGAAAATATATTTTATAATTTTTGACAAATATACACCCACGTTTTCTTATCAATATGCAAAAATGCTTCGCGGTAAAACTTTTAGCCAAAACAATTTGGAAATTGAGAAATCTATATTCGATGATTGAATTTAAAATGTTTTGGGTTTAGCTAAAATATCTAATAAATTATAAATTTAATGTAAGCATTGAGAAATTGATATTAAAGCAATATATTTGTCGATATAGAACCCTTCCGATTGGCAATGAATTTAACTGGCAGATAAAACCTCCAGTTAAGTCCGGCCGGTCGAATTTCTGCTGAAACGTGCTCGAAATCTTATAAACCAAACAGAAATCTTATAAACCAAACACACGTAACTAAATGTAATGCTTGTACATAGATATGAACAAGAAAAATTGAATGTCAATCATTGAACGAAATATGTATAAGATCTATATATAAATGGACGTATTTGAGCAACCGTGGTATCCACTATTTGGTATGCTGCAACACAGCGTGCTATCAAAAATATATCCCGACACAAAATCCGATAAACGTTATTCTAGGTTCGATTTGGTACGATGTGCACTAATTTGTCCTAAGCGAACAAACTTTAGCTACTTGGCACATCATTTTGATGAAATCGGATGAACATATAAATATGTATAGCAAAACCTGAAACGCCCTCAATCCAATACGCTATGCAATATTTCATGTAAAGCGAACACACATAGGCTCCCACAATTGCAGCATTTGCATAAAATTGGACAACAAATACGAGAGATGGAAATACATCTGATCCGATTTTAACAACAAAATATCGGGCTAATAGAACAGGATCTATGGTGCACCATTTACATAAAATGGGACAAAAGTATATATGTGAGCTATATTAAAATCTGAACCACGGACGTCAACCTGCAGTAATTTCAGGACGCTGAGCAAAATTTTCTCTCAATCGGATAATTATTGGCAGTGTGGAGCTCCATTTATTCCAACAAAACATCGCATACATCAATCTAGAACTAAGTCCGTGCAAAATTTTGTTTTGTGCTCCATTTACATAAAATCGGACGAAACTATATATTAGAGCTATATCTAAACCTGAACCGATTTTAACGAAACTTAACACTTGTTATTTTAAACTTAATTCAGTACGCTATGTTAAATTTCGTGAAAATCGACGGAAATGTAGGGACTTTGGGACACCATTTACATAACATCGGACGAAAATATATCAGACAAAACTATATATAAGAGCTATATATTAATCTGAACCGATTTTCACGAAACTTAACACTTGTTCTTTAGACTTAATTCAGTACGCTATGTTAAATTCGTGCAAAGCGACGGAAATATAGCGACTTTGGACACCATTTACATAAAATCAGACGAAAATATATATGGGAGCTATATCTAAATCTGAACCGATTTTCACGAAACTTAGCTCACATCACTTTGGACTCAATTCAGTACTTTTACAAATTTCGTTCAAATCGAATGATATATAAGGCCTTTGTGCACTATTTACCTTAATTTACCAATTTCAGTAGCTACGCCAAGTTTCATCCAAATGGGATCATAAATGCGACCTATACTTTGTTTAGCATACAATTTACATATAAAGTTCCCGACTTTTTTTTAAGAAATTTCGAATGCTCGTATAATAATATCCGATTAACAGATTTAAATATTTCGCCCGATTTAATGTAAATTTCACACGAAATACACTACGCCTGTATAATTGAACAGATTTTCGAAGACTTTCAAATTTAGTCGAAGATCGTGAAGTGCGCACTAAATTGGTTAATATGTCATAGTCTCAATGGAAAACTATAGAACTTTTGTTTTATGGGGGCCTACTCCATTCTCGATTTAAAAATTTCAACATTTTCATTGGGCTGATAAATTAATACCAATGTATGTTAAGGTTTGTAACTTTACACATATTTGATGAAGATTTAAAACAGAAGAGAAATAATTTGCAACATTTGGTTTTTGTTGTTGATCACTGGAACATCGGAATCCGGAAATTCCAAGGGTGTTAGAGATGGTACTTTTCTGGCTCTCGTATGAACTAGGATTACTGACTTCGCTCAAAAATTAACAAAATGGCGGACCTTTGATATTTTCATACCCTTCACCACACTTTGGTACAGGGTATTATGTCTTTGTGCATATTTTTGTAACAGGCAAAAGGAAACGAGATAGACACATGGTTCCTTTTGAGAATATGCATAGAATCACTTTCTAAGTCGATTTATGCATGTCCGTCCGTCTGTCTGTCTGTCCATGTTAAATTGTGAACAAAGTGCAGGTCGCATTTATTATTCGAATTGGATGAAATTTGGCACAGCTCATTCATTTGGCCCAAGGACGAACCCTATTGAAATATATATTTTCGTCCGATTTAAAGTAAATGGTGCACCAAAGTACCTATATATCATTACCTATATATATATCATTCGATTTGCACGAAATTTGGCACAGGATACTGCATTGAGTCTACAATGATGTGTGCAAAGTTTCGCGAAAATCGGTTCATATTTAGATATAGCTCCCATGTATATTTTCGTCCGATTTAAGGTAAATTTTGTACCAAAGTCCCTATATATCTTTCGATTTGCACGAAATTTGGCACAGCGTACTTAATTAAGTCTATCATGAAGTGTGCAATTTGCGTGAAAAGCAGTTCAGATTTAGACATAGCTCCAATATATAGCTTCGCCCGATTTTAGGTAAATAGTCCACTAAAGTCCCTGGAAATCTTTTGATTTGCACGAAATTTGGCACAGAGTAATGAATAAGATCGAGAATGATGTCTGTCAAGCTTCGTGAAAATCGGTTCAGATTTAGATATAGCTCCCATATATGTTTTCGTCCGATTTTATGTAACCAAAGTCCCTATATATCATTCGATTTGCACGAATTTTGGAATAGAGTACTGAATTAAGTCTAGAATGATGTTGCTAAGCTTCGCGAAAAGATCTGATGTAATATAAATTAGTCTCTGGCAAGTTTCCCTGAAATCGGTTAGATACAGATATATAACAAAAACGCGTCGTCTGTTAGGATACATATTTAGAATATACCCAAAGTGGTAAAGGGTATCATATAGTCGGCCCAGTCCGACTTTACTACTTTCCTTACTGTTTTGTTTTTTTTCGGAATGTGCATATTTTTGACCACAAACTAAGTTAAAAAATAAGGAAGTTCTTCACCGATTGGCTTTATCCCAGTTCATAGGAGAGCTATACACTCCCAGAGAAACGTGTCAACATTTGGAACCGATTGGGTTATTACCTTTTGAGTTATCTTGCCCGCCATTCGTAAAAACGCTGCTTCGAGGAAAATGTGTGTAAAGTTTGAGAATCACTCTTACCGTCACTTTATGCTGACACAATAAATCGGCTATATCTTCAAGAATTATTGAGATTTTAATTTGAAATTTTGTAGAGACATTCGATTAAACCAAAAAAACCAAATTCAATTTTTTGACATCGAGAATGAGGTGTCCCCTTAAATTATGAATTTTAAACCCCTAAATATAAGCCAAAAATTTCGAATTTCATACATTATGTATATACCTAATTTATATATACATTTTTGAAATGGTTTGAATTTATTATTTTCAGGAGAAAATTAAAACACAGTGTTATTGAGTTATGAGATCAACAATAAACTGAAATTATACAGAAAAATCTCAGATACATTTTTTTAATAATAATAATGGAACAGGTGTTTTGTGTAGTACATTAGTCATTTCTTAACCACAAACTTGCAATTATATTAACCAATATGTATATATTTTTCTTATATTTTTGCAACTGAGATTAGCACAACTTCTTGGGCCAGTTGGTGTTGTCACTTTTTTTGCAGTCTAATGGTCAATGATGTGATATTTGGTTGGTACTTGAATTTGCGTCATTTTTGTGTGTGTGTTTCGATCCGTTTCATTTGTTTGTTTGGCCAATGAACTTGTTTTCTTGATGTGGTTCGCGTGTATTATAGCAGGTTGGGCCATATATCTGTCACAGTATCGGTATCAGTATCAACACACATATATATTTTGTATTTATTTTTTGTTAAATTTGTTTTTAACAAAAACAAAAAAATTCTAAATTCAACTTCCAATGCAAATATTTTTGCTGATAATTTTTATCCCCAAAAAAAAAACACCTACATATAAGTCGTTAATTAAATATATTAAGCGTTAACAAATTTATCAAAATGTCAGCAATTTTTTGTTGTTTCTGGTATTCAACATAGACACACAAAAAAATCGCAATTCGCAAACTTCTACTAAAACGAAACACGATCAAATTTTGATTAGGTTTTGATTAATCGTCCTTTAAATGATATGCTCGTTAATTAGATGCAGACCATATATGTCATTAATCGTTATTAAGCTCGTTAAAATGCGGCAATATCAAAAAATAAGTTTTGTTTTGGCGGACACAATAGGGTAGCATCTGCCTCAGGCTATTTCAGTTTTTGCAAAAAAATGATTCCAAATTAATAATAGACGATCTCATAGCATAAACATTGACTAATGCACAAGTGTATTTAAATAAATTATAAACAAGGTTAAATATTCATTTCCTCATAGGTTATTTTTAGGACTCCAAATAATGTATTTACTAATATATGCAGATTTTATAAAAATATATCGAATGCTAAAAATCCACCACTGAATCAGTCACTATCAACAAATTCAAAGGGAACAATGGGAAAAGGATTTAAATTCTTTCGGGTCGTAAGGAATCGATTGGAATTTTCATATGAAAACGAAATACCAATCTGCAGACACTAAGGTTTCAAAATTGGGCTAGGACTATGACAATCCTGAAAATGACGCTAGACGTTTCTGTTTTCTGGATGCTATCCCAAAAATATGTCAGTAAAAAAAAGTAACAAAGAAATTGGTACATTTTCTACCCAAAATATTTACAGGAAATCTACACTGATTTTAACATAGTTTTGGTACCTTTGCGGTATATCCAAATCTGAAATAAATATTCCCAATTTAAATAGGAATAATTTTGGATTCAATGGAATGACCTTTCATGAAGGAAATGCTAGCTTTGATTTGACTACCATCGTACCATAGAATTGATCATGCTTTATTCCTAAACCCCCAAAAAAATACTAGTAAATTATTTTTCCCTCCCCTTTCCCACCGTGACTACACAAATAATTACAAATTGTTATTAAAACTTCACAGTAAATTTATATTAAAAAACTAAATTCATACATCCTACACCCGAACAACATTCTTCATCGCAAACTAATTTAGTTGCCCGGTTATTTGTTTTACGCACAATCATGTCACATATTTGCAATATAATGCTTGTAATTTATAGACACGCTGTCTACAATTTATGGCTTATAATAATTTATAACGATAGTTAACAATTTGTGGTTTAAATAGTCTGAAATTCTCCACGCAATATGTTCGGTTGTTCGGGCAAATTAAAATCAATTGCAAATAAACGAGAAATTGACCTCAATTTGGACAACCTTCCTTAATATAGAAAATACACTATGGACAACGAGATAAAAATATAGAATTCAATAGATTATTACAAAAGCCCACAGCAGTATCGTTTATTAGTATGATACACTTACGGTTAGTTGCAGTGTTGTTGCGATGGTATTAGAACACAATTAATGTATAAAAACTCCAAGGCACTGCGTAAATCTATTGAGCATGGACAAAAATGCTGGTTGAGATAACACGGGTATTTAAAATCAATTCGAAGAATTATTTGACTTTGATGCCGATGGTGGTCTATATATTTCTGAACTAGACAAAAAATAAGTTTAGCTTGGTCCCATTTGTTTGGTGCACCATTTACTTAAAATCAGACAAAAATATATATGAGAGCTATAACTAAATCTGAACCAAATTTCATCCGAATAGGATCATAAATGCGACCTGTATTTTGTTTACAATTGAACATAAATAAGCGGGCGAAAGCATAAATAGACTCAGATAGTGATTCTATCCATATTCTCAAAGGGAATTTGTAACAGGCAAAAAGAAACGAGAAGGACACATTTTCTCGTTTCCTTTTGCCTGTTACAGACATATGCACAAAGACATAATACCCTGTAGCATAGGGTAGGGAAACATTGGGGACCGTTCAATGGGTCAACCCCGACATATTTTTGGGAGGGAGATCTTCTACCCAATGAGAATCCATAATATCATATTAAAATCACGGTAGAAATAGATTTGAGATAGAGCTTTGACATCTTGCACACAGATTGCTATTACTCCCAGTATATTTGTTATTGAAATTAGGATATATTCACCTGTTTATACCCTTCACCACACTGTGGTACAGGGTATTATGTCTTTGTGCATATGTTTGTAACAGGCAAAAATCATCGAGATAGACCCATGGTTCCTTTTGAGAATATGCATAGAATCACTTTCTGAGTCGATTTATGCATATCCGTCTGTCCGTCCGTCTGTCCATGTTAAATTGTAAACAAAGTACAGGTCGCATTTATGATCCGAATTGGATGAAATTTGGCACAGGTCACTTATTTGGCCCAAGGACGAACCCTATTGAAATTGGGAAAAATCGGTTCAGATTTAAATATAGTTCCCATATATATTTTTGTCCGATTTCAGGTAAATGGTGTACCAAAGTGGCACAGCGTAATGAATAAGGTCTAGAATGATGTGTGCAAAGTTTGGTGAAAATCGGTTCAGATTTAGATATAGCTCCCACATATATCTTAGTCCGATTTAAGGTAAATTGTCCACTACTGCCCCTGACAATGTTTTGATTTGCACGAGTTTTGGCATAGCGTACTGAATCAAATCTTGAATGATGTGTGCTAAGTTTCATGAAAATCGGTTCAGATTTATATATAGCTCCCATATATATTTTCGTCCGATTTAAGGTAAATGGTGCACCGATGTCTCTATATATCTTTCAATTTGCACGAAATTTGTCATAGCAAACCGAATTAAGTCTAGAATGATGTGTGTTATGTTTCGTGAAAATCGGTTCAAATGTAGATATAGCTCCCACATATATTTTCGTCCTATTTTTTGTAATTGGTGCACCAAAGTCCCTATATATATCTTTCGATTTGCTCGAATTTTTGTATAGGGTACTGACTTAAGTTTAGAATGATATTGCTAAGCTCCGGGAAAAGATCCATAGCTAGCCCGATTGACACAACGCACTGAAGTAGTATAAATTAGTCTCTGGCAAGTTTCTCTGAAATCGGTTCAGATACAGATATAAAACAAAAATGCGACGTCTGTTAGGATACATATGTAGAATATACCCAAAGTGGTGAAGGGTATCATATAGTCGGCCCAGTCCGACTTTACTACTTTCCTTACCGGTTATATTAGAATACGCATCTGCTTCGTTTCTCTTGTTCCATCATATAACCGTATTGCACCATAGAATGGGGGATATTCGATATTTATAGCCGTCTCTTTATATATCGTACAAAGTATGGTATTCTAAAACGATTTAGTCATTTCCGTACGTCTGTTCATCTGTTACATTCATACTACCTTCATGGGTTATCGAGCCACAAAACTAAAAGATCTGATTTGAAAATGAGCTATATAGGTCCACATTAAGACATAATCCCCATATAATAGTACTTTCCGATTTTCGCTAGTATAAATGTTTAACATGAAAGAAGGTATCTATGCACAAAACTAAAGGTTCAAATTCGATTGTTTACATTTCCTACAAGAGGTCCCCCTTTAGGTATATATTAATATAACTTTGGAGTATTTGAGGATTTTAGACACAGGTTCTACCCTACCACACGTTATCAATAAGAGTCTATGTATATGTCCACTTTTTGGTTATCCTGATTCGGCCCATAACCCACGCAAGTAAAATATTTAGTTCCTCGTAGGGTGGGAAACTTCATTTCAATTAAATGTCAATGCCTTATATTGGTGTAGAGAGTAAACCATTGTTTGCAAAATTTCACTTCTTTTTTCGGTTTCAGTATATGGTGTAGGGTATCCAAAATTAGGCCCGGCCGAACTTAACGCTTTTTCTCTTGTTCTGATTAAAAATATTTATATTTTATGCAGTGTTACAAACGGAATGACGAACTTAATATGCTCATCACCTTATGGTGGAGGGCATGCAAGTATGTGAGTGTATTTTCAATATTAGGAAATATATTTCGAAGATTTACCAATGTCAAATTCTATGTTTTATTACCCACTATTCTAATACATACCACACATTTATTTCTATTACATATAATTACAAACTAAAGTCATGATACACCGTAGCCTAAAGTGTTGCAGTTAATTACAATTTATTGCAAAAATATATTTTTTTCATACAAATAAATATATTATTTGCTATTGGTTGACAATGCCTAACAAAATGTAATGCAACAAAAATCAATATCAACACCAACACTTTTTTCTACGATCAATTGCGATTCCCTCCTCCGCTACTCAATTTCTACCACATACTTTCAAAACGTAATATGCCGTTTATTGTGCGTGGCCGGCAGGCAGTCAGCAACCGACCGACCGACAGACCAACAACAATTGCTCGCTGTGTTTAACAATAGCCGCACATGCGCAGCAACATTTCATTGATCGCACGCACACAAATACAATCAAACACGCGATGCAAGCTGTCGATTCGGTTATTGTAATCGAAGTTAATAAAGTGGTTGCACAAAAATTCTTAAAATTTAAAAATTTATGAATAACGCAATTGACAGGTAGTCGTTGTGTTGTGTGGTGAAACGAAATAAAAAAATCGTATTACATTTAGCAAAAATCAACAATAACAACAACAGCAACAACTGTAGCAATAACAAAAAATAATTTTAAATGCTAATTAACCTGCCGGCAGAATTTAAACGCACGAAGCGAGTGAGTGAGTGCATTCATTACTCCAACACACAAAATAATTATTTCAGTTGTTGTTAAACGGGTTGTATGATCTGTTTGGTCGTAAAGTTCAAATAAATTGGGGTCGTGTAATAAATAAATAATACTAAAAACGATCATTTTAATTTTACTACAGCAATCTTGTTTAAATTACAAAACTTTTATTATTTCCCGGAAAATGGAAAAATGTAATAAAGGTACTCGCCTTGGACAATTTGATTTAAAGTCTTTATCGTAAATGATATTTTGCATCGTTGTTGCAACCAGAATTATTTTCAAGTCATGTGTAACCAGTAAGGAAAGTAGTAAAGTCGGACGGGCCGACTATATAATATCCTTCACCACTTTGGGTAAATACAAGAGATGCTTACATGTACAATACCCTGAAGAAACGACGAAATTAAATATGTGCACTACATAGATATTTGAACTAATTTAAAAAAACCTAATCGAGCGGACTTGAGTTATTTGGTGCACCATTTGTATGAAATTGGAGCTATATGTAAATCTGGTCGTATGTAAATGGGAGCTATATATATATATAAAGGTTATTATTTGGATATTATCTGAACCGATTTTCTCGAAATTCTACACTCAATTCAGTACGCCATGCCAAATTTCGTGTAAATTGAAAGATATATAGGGATTTTGGTGCACTATTTAAATTAAATCGGATGAAAATATATATGAGAGCTATATCTAAACATGGACCGATTTTCATGAAACTTAACACACATCATTCTAGACTTTATTCAGTACGCTATGCCAAATTTCGTGCAAATCTATATACATAAAAGAGCTTAGTGTTAAGTGAGTGAGTGACTGACTGACAGATCATCGCCCAGACGAAACGGCTAGAGCTAGAAGCTTGAAATGTTGAGTGTGGGTTGTTGTTGGTGTGTAGGCGTGAGATAAGGCTTGGAAATTCGTACTAGAAGGGTACGAAAAGTGCTAAAATCTACCAAATATGGTACTCTTTGTTTTAGGCGAACGGGAAGAGCTAGAATTCTGAAATTTGGAATGTGGGTCACTGATGGAAAGCTAGAAAGATGTACAAAAGGGTTTTTGGAAATTCGACCTATAAGTGTACTAAAAGTACTAAATTTAGTTCTAATTCTACATATATTGAACATATATAGCTAAAATCTTGAAATTTTATATAGAATACAAGTTGGGAAGTGGTGTTGATGTATAGAAATAGTTTAAGATTTTCGTAGTTATGTTTTTTAAAAATGGTACTAAATTTGGTACTATTAGCATTTAGTTGAGTGTATATAGATGGAATCCTGAAAATCGAAATTAGGACTACTGTTGAAATACAGGATTGAGGTAGCTTTAAAAAATCGTACTTTTGTGTACGAAAAGTACTTAATGGTACTAAATTTGGTGCAAGTTGGATTTCGGTTCACATATAGAACTGGAGTCTTGAAATTGGGAATTAAAATGACAGTTGCAGTGTAGAATTGAGGTAGTTTTGGAAATTCGCACTTATTGGTACGAAAAGTACAAAATCGTACTAAATACAGTACAATTTGGATTTTGCTTAAACACGGATGAGCTTAAAACCTGAAATTTGAAATTCTGATTATTGTTGAAGATTGAGCTATAGAGACATCTGTGGAAATTCGTATTTGTGTGTACGAAAAGTACTAAACGGCACTAGATATGGTACAATTTGGATTTGGGTGAACGGAGAGAGCTGGAAACCTAAAATTTGGAATAATGGTTGCTTTTAGAAAAAAGAATTAAGGTATGGAAGCATAGTACGTATGTGTACTAAATGGTACTATATTACTTTTGAAGTGTAGGATTGACGTAGTTTAATTATAGAAACAAAAACACATGTCCATTATGGGACATACACTTAAGCCATAGGAGGCCTGTTGTGCGCTCTAGGAAGGAAAAGTATTTAGATTTGAATTATTCTTATAGTTTTTGTTTGGTCTCCCTATTCTTCTAGGAATTCTGTGTTTTTACAGAAGTCCTTTAGTATTTTCCATTCACACCCCCTTAGGTCATTCAGTTCAGGAATAGTATCGTTTTTCAAGAATTGGGTTCGGATGAATGCAAAAGCTGGGCAGTGGCATAGGAAATGTTCCAACGTTTCGTTGTCTTCCCCACACGCTCTGCACCTGCTGCTTCCCGAACACCCAATCTTGTGTAAATGTGACTGCAGGTTAAGGTGTCCTGTAAGAATGCCTATCAGTCTGCTTAGTTCTTTCTTGTTTAGCGTAAGTATTTGCTTAGTCTTATCCTCATTTGGGTCTCCCCATAAGATTTTTGTGTTTTTTCCAGTCCTCTCGTTATTCCAGAGTGTTTTGTGCGCCTCTTCCGCCCATGACCTCATTTCTAGACGTGAAGCGCTGAAAGGTTTTGCACTGTTCACATCTATGTTGATTAGGTCTGTAGCACGTCTGGCGAGTTGGTTGGCTATCTCGTTTCCTATAACTCCTGAGTGACCCGGTACCCATATTATACGTACAAGACCGTGTCGTGAGAAGTTATTTATTGTTTTTATACATTCCAATACGGTTTTAGATGTAACTGTCTTGGATGTTATTGCTTTAATAGCATGTTTACTATCTGTCATGATGTTTATGTTATTATGCCCAGAGTTAGAGCTTAACCATCTTAGACACTCCGTTATAGCTTGAACCTCCGCCTGTAGGATCGTGTTGTGATCCGGCAGGCGAAGTGAGATTTCAGTCCCCGGTTCTTCAATAAAGAGTCCCAGTCCCGTCTTTCCCGCTAGCCGGGAGCCATCCGTGTAACAACAATTCCCCGGAGGCATATGAGCTAGTGTTCCGCTGTTCCATGAGTCTCTGTCCGGTATCATGATTTCACACAATGTGATTGCTCTTGTTTCAGGTATTCGATCTGACTCAAAGTGGTTAATTGAGTGTCCGATCGTAGCCTGTACTATGTTTTCGTGCGGTGTGTGGTGTCCGTTGTCGATCCACTCGTTCATGGCTTTAAGTCTTAAAGCTGCGATGGCCGCTTCGTATTTTATTTGGATGTCAACTGGGTGTATATACAATATAGTTTCCAGTGCCCTGGTTGGTGTTGTCCGCATTGCCCCGCATATGCCTAGACAACAAGTTCTTTGGACTTTCTGTAATGTTTTTACATTACATTTTTTGTCCATTGCTGTCCACCAGACTACAGACGCGTAAGTTAGAATTGGCCTAATAACGCTCTTGTAGATCCAGTGTACCATCTTTGGGTTGAATCCCCATTTAGAGCCCGCGGCTCTTCTACAGAAAGACCAGCATCTATGGGCCTTTTCGACCCGTTGATGTATATGGTCTTTCCATCTAAGTTTTCTATCTAGGATGACACCTAGATATTTGACTTTATTTGATATTGCTATCACTTTGTTTTGAAAGATTGGTTCTTCATACTGTCCTATTTTTGTCTTCCTAGTGAAGAGACATATTTCCGTTTTGTCCGGATTTACGTTTAGACCTCTCGGCTTTGCCCAATTAAACGCTATGTTTAACGCCGTTTCAGCCTTCCTGCATAGTAAGTTAGGGTTCCTTCCCCTTAGAAGTATTATAACGTCGTCTGCATAACAGACTGGTTCAAAACCATCTTCGGTTAAGTTCCTTAAGAGACTACTGATAGTGGTGACCCACAGGAGTGGTGACAGTATCCCTCCTTGCGGTGTCCCTTGTCCTACTTTGTCCCTGATAGTTATGTCTTGTAGGCTACAGTTTATCCATCTATTCCTTAGCATATGGTTGACCCAGTCTATAATTTCCTGGTCAACACTAAAGGCTTCTAAGGATTGGATAAGTGTTTCGGTGCTGACATTATTAAAGGCTCCTTCGATGTCAATGCAGACTGCTAAAGTGTACATTTTCTTATCGAAAGTTCCTTCGATGTGGTGTACTACCTCATGTAGAGCGGTTTCCACTGATCTCCCCTTTACGTACGCATGTTGTTTATATTTCAGCGTGTCATTGGGGATGCTGCTCTTTATCATGGTGTCGATTGTTCGTTCCATGGTTTTGAGTAGAAATGAAGTAAGGCTAATTGGCCTATAGGCTTTTGGTGCTGCGTAATTTGCCTTGCCTGGCTTGGGTATGAAGACTACCCTGGCTTCCTGCCAAGCTTTTGGTGTGTACGCAAACCTTATACATGCATTAAAGAGTGCCGCTAGATGTGGTGATATATAGTCGATCTCTTTTTGTAAAAGAGCAGGGAAGACGTTGTCTGGCCCTGCCGCTTTGTATGGTGAGAAGCTCTTTATAGCATCTCGTACCATTGATTCATCAATCTTAGGTTCCACAGATCTTGCTTCCCTTGCTACCGTAGCGTCATCACTTATGGATGGGTTCGGTGGGAAGTGAGCGTTCATCAGAAGCCTTATTGTTTCTTCAATTGTTTCTATCCTGTTGCCCTCACTGTCTACCATCGTTTCGGCTTGAGTGTGGGTTTTTGACAGAAACTTTTTTATTTTTGACACGTCGTTTACGCTATCGACCTGTTCACAGAAGGTTTTCCAGGAGTTGCGTTTGGCGGTTCTTGTCATTTTGTTGTATTCTTTCTGCTTATCGTGGAAGTTGTCCCAGTATACTGTAGATTTCTTGCGTCGTGCTCTATTGTAAAGTTTCCGGACCTCTTTTCCTTTATTTCGAATCTCCCCTGTCATCCAGGGTTTTTCGAAGGCAGATTTCCTTTCTCGAAGAGGACAACTTTCTTCGAAGGACTTTACTATTGCTTCCGCTAAGTTATTGACATTTTTGTCTATATCGTCAGTGCTTAGGCTTTCATAGTTATGTTGCCCTAGCCTTTCTTTGAGTAATTTTCCGAATTTTATCCAGTTTGTTTTGGACTTGTTTCGAAAATATATGGGTTTCGGCGGTGGCCGTAGGATTTTAAACCTAATATATCTGTGGTCCGAGAAGGAATATTCATGTGAGACTCTCCATTCTTGTACCTCGTCTATTAGGTTCGCTGAACATATTGTTATGTCTAATACTTCTTCTCTAATTCTATTAACGAAGGTAGGTTCGTTGCCTATGTTAAGAGTAATTAGGTCGTTAGTATTAAGATAGTCTAAGAGGGTTTCACCCCTTTTGTTAGTATTAGTACTACCCCATGCAATGTGGTGTGAGTTAGCATCGCTACCAATCAGTACTTCGTTACCTGTTTCTTTTGCTCTTCTCACCAGTCGTTGCAGCTCCGCCGTTGGTGGTGGTATCGGCGAGTCAAATGGAAGGTAAACTGATGCCAGGTAAATGTTCCCATTCCCGTGCTTCAGTATGGTTGCATCCGGTGTTGACAACTCTGGAGAGAATAAAAAGCATAAATTTTTGTGACATATTATACAGGTTCTTGGTCGGGAACCTGTATTTGCATAGAATAATTGGTAATTTATGTGGTTTAATCCAGAGACCTTGTTATTAACAGTCCATGGTTCCTGGATTAGACCGATGTGTATATTACCTTTAACTAGTTTTTCCATCAGAGCCGTTGTTGCCGTCTCACTCCGATGGAGGTTTATTTGGATGACTTCAATCATTTTTCATCCAAAAGGCGATCTTCTTGGGAGTCAGATATCTTCTCCTCGACTCCCTCGCCGTTTTTGTTGGGTTTTTCTCCCTCGCTGGTCTTTTTGGCTTCTTCTTCTCCGATCCTCGCCTTCCCGATCTTGAAGTAGACAGCGTTTGACACATAGTGGGCTTTGCCTTTAGTCTTGGCCAGACTTGCCATTGAAGACCTGTCCAAGCCTAACACAAGGAGGGTCCCATCTTTGTTCTCCTCCCTGTGGAAGACTTCCCATTTCTTCACCAACAGTGTCTTGTTTTGCAGACCAAAGACTTCAAGCATGTCCTCTGTCGAGAAGTCGCTGCCCCAACCTCTAACGAAGACCGTAGCTTTTTGTAGGTGAGGGATGTCTCTTTTCCTCACAAGCTTTAATTTTATTGCCTCGTCCGTGGTGGCAATACTTGCTACTAAATTCTTGAGGACCTCTATGCTCTTTGAGGACTCGAACTCCAGCATTAAGAAATCCCCTTTGAATTCGCAGCTGTTTAGATCTATGGGCTCTCCTCCTTGCCGCAGGTGCTCCATGATCTTTTTGTTGACCGCATTCATCACCTCATCGTGCGTCTCCTTTTTTAGTTTACCGGATGCGCTACGTTCGTCGATTACTGCATAGCAGAGCTCGTCCCTGTAACGCTTTCTGGCAACCTTTGCATAAGATGGCGCTCCTTACCGATTGTTGCTACTGCCTTCCTCTTACGAGAAGGCCGGGCGTTCCTTTTGGAATTCCCAGTCTTCTCGGAAGATTTCGGTGTAGCGCCCGTCAACTCGATATTAGAGCCAGCTTCGCCACCCTCACTCGATGGATTCTGTGGACAGCCTCCTTGACTATGGGTCGTGCTTAGCCTTCTCTTGCTATCGGTCGACGTGAAGCTCTTTTTCTTCTTTGCAGGTTTGGCATTGGTCTGCTCCTCTGGAGACCTAATCCTCTTCGCCGCTTCCGAGGAAGTGGAGGGAAGGTCAGTCTTGTCCTTCAGGGCATCCCGTTCCTGCTTGATTTTGTTCCTCCGGTTCATCCTGGCCAGTTTTCGCCTTTGTGCCCCAGATAACTGCTTTCTTTTTGTTGTGAGCTTAGCAATGTCCTTGCTCACTTCTTCCACCATCCTATCGGCCTCTTCTCTCTTCCGGCATTCTAGGACGGTTATATCGGTCTTACCTTCTTGTCAGACCCGGAGTTAGAATTCGAGTCCCCACCCGCCTCTGAAGGCTGGGTCAGGCTTTCGCCTCCCCGGTGGTGACTGAAGTCTACCTTATTTGTGCCTGCTGGCTGAGTGCTTGTAGCAATACCCTCGACTACAGATGCCAAAGCACCCACATCTGTAGGAAATTTTTGCTCACGATCGCTGGATGACGACGGGGCGTGACTCGTGGGCAGATCAACGACACCCGCCGGTACTGAGTTATTTAGGCTCTGCACCGTAACATAAATTTTTGTGACATATTATACAGGTTCTTGGTCGGGAACCTGTATTTGCATAGAATAATTGGTAATTTATGTGGTTTAATCCAAAGACCTTGTTATTAACAGTCCATGGTTCCTAGATTAGACCGATGTGTATATTACCTTTAACTAGTTTTTCCATCAGAGCCGTTGTTGCCGTCTCACTCCGATGGAGGTTTATTTGGATGACTTCAATCATTTTTCATCCAAAAGGCGATCTTCTTGGGAGTCAGATATCTTCTCCTCGACTCCCTCGGGTTGGGTTTTTCTCCCTCGCTGGTCTTTTTGGCTTCTTCTTCTCCGATCCTCGCCTTCCCGATCTTGAAGTAGACAGCGTTTGACACATAGTGGGCTTTGCCTTTAGTCTTGGCCAGACTTGCCATTGAAGACCTGTCCAAGCCTAACACAAGGAGGGTCCCATCTTTGTTCTCCTCCCTGTGGAAGACTTCCCATTTCTTCACCAACAGTGTCTTGTTTTGCAGACCAAAGACTTCAAGCATGTCCTCTGTCGAGAAGTCGCTGCCCCAACCTCTAACGAAGACCGTAGCTTTTTGTAGGTGAGGGATGTCTCTTTTCCTCACAAGCTTTAATTTTATTGCCTCGTCCGTGGTGGCAATACTTGCTACTAAATTCTTGAGGACCTCTATGCTCTTTGAGGACTCGAACTCCAGCATTAAGAAATCCCCTTTGAATTCGCAGCTGTTTAGATCTATGGGCTCTCCTCCTTGCCGCAGGTGCTCCATGATCTTTTTGTTGACCGCATTCATCACCTCATCGTGCGTCTCCTTTTTTAGTTTACCGGATACGCTACGTTCGTCGATTACTGCATAGCAGAGCTCGTCCCTGTAACGCTTTCTGGCAACCTTTGCATAAGATGGCGGCTCCTTACCGATTGTTGCTACTGCTTTCCTCTTACGAGAAGGCCGGGCGTTCCTTTTGGAATTCCCAGTCTTCTCGGAAGATTTCGGTGTAGCGCCCGTCAACTCGATATTAGAGCCAGCTTCGCCGCCCTCACTCGATGGATTCTGTGGACAGCCTCCTTGACTAGGGGTCGTGCTTAGCCTTCTCTTGCTATCAGTCGACGTGAAGCTCTTTTTCTTCTTTGCAGGTTTGGCATTGGTCTGCTCCTCTGGAGACCTAATCCTCTTCACCGCTTCCGAGGAAGTGGAGGGAAGGTCAGTCTTGTCCTTCAGGGCATCCCGTTCCTGCTTGATTTTGTTCCTCCGGTTCATCCTGGCCAGTTTTCGCCTTTGTGCCCCAGATAACTGCTTTCTTTTTGTTGTGAGCTTAGCAATGTCCTTGCTCACTTCTTCCACCATCATATCGGCCTCTTCTCTCTTCCGGCATTCTAGGACGGTTATATCGGTCTTACCTTCTTGGTCAGACCCGGAGTTAGAATTCGAGTCCCCACCCGCCTCTGAAGGCTGGGTCAGGCTTTCGCCTCCCCGGTGGTGACTGAAGTCTACCTTATTTGTGCCTGCTGGCTGAGTGCTTGTAGCAATACCCTCGACTACAGATGCCAAAGCACCCACATCTGTAGGAGATTTTTGCTCACGATCGCTGGATGACGACGGGGCGTGACTCGTGGGCAGATCAACGACACCCGCCGGTACTGAGTTATTTAGGCTCTGCACCGTAACTTTTATTCTTTCTTCTTTACTTTCCATCTTTTGTTTTTTGTTTTAGGGGAACACCCCCGTAGTCAGTTTTGGTCCGCGGGGCAAAAAGCCCTAAAGTGGGGTGATCAGACTATTCCTTTACCTCCAGGGTTTAGCTGATAGTAATGAGATAGTCTGATCATCCCACTTCCCCCTATCCGCCACCTGGGGACGCGCCCGGTAGGAGACTGACAAACTTCCTCGGGCAAATGGTACTAAATAGGGTACAATTCGTTTTGTGTGAGCGGGAACCCTAAAACTTGAAATCAAAATTAAGGGTGGAGTGTAGGATTGAGATATGGAGGTAGTTTTGAAAATGCATGATTATGCGTACTAAATGGAACTAAGTTTATTTAGATTGAGATAAAAAACTTATATTTGAAAATAAAATTACTGTTAGAATACATGATTGAGACAGTGTTGAAAATTCAAACTTAAAGTACGAAAAGTACTAAATGGTACTAAATATGCTACTATTTGAATTTATGTGAACGGATAGGGCTGGGATCCTGAAATTTATGATTAAAATTACTGTTGGAGTGTGGTGAACGGATAGAGCTGCAATCCTTAAATGTGGACTAAAGGTTATTATTGGAAAACATGACTGGGGTAGTTTTAGAAATTCGTACTTAAGGTTACGAAAAGCACAAAACTTGGTATAAATTGGACATTGGTGAACGGGTAGAATTCGAATCCCGAAAGTTGCAACTTAGGTTACTGTGGGAATGTAGATTTGATAAAGTTTGGAATATGGGTACGAAAAGTTCAGAATGGTACCAAATCTGTACAATTTGGTTTTTGATGAACAGACAGAGCTGGAATTCTTAAATTTTGACTTACGATTACTATTTTAAATAAGGATTGAGGTATATTTGGAAATTCGTACTTATGAGTACTAAAAGTACTAAATTTGGACTTTGGTGGAATTAAGATTACTGTTGGAGAGTAAGATTGATGTACTTTTAGAAATTCTTACTTATAAGTATGATGGTACTATATTTGAAACCATTTGGATTTGGTTGGATCCTGCGATTTGGAATTTAGATTACTGTTGAAGTGCAGTATTTATCTATAGAGATAACTATGGAAACTCGAATTGATTTGTACGAATAGTAAATAGAATAGCAAATGCACTAAATTCCGATTTCGGCAACGGAATCACATTATATGCACAGAATCACATTCTATGTCGATTTATGCATGTCCGTCTGTCTGTTCGTCTGTCTGTCCATGTTAAATTGTAAACAAAGTACAGGTCGCATTAATGATCCGATTTGGATAAAATTATGCACAAGTCACTTATTTAGCCAAAGACGAACCCTATTGAAATTGGAAAAAATCTGTTCAAATTCAGATATAGTTCTCATATATATTTTAGTCCGATTTTAGATAAATAGTGCACCAAACTCCCTATATATCCTTCGATTTACATGAAATTAGGCACAGCGGGCTGAATTACGTCTAGAACGATGTGTGTTAAACATCGTGAAAATCGGTTCCGATTTAGATATAGCTTCCATATATAACTTCGTCCGATTTAATGTAAATGGTGTACCAAAGTCCCTATATATCTTTCGACTTGCACGCAATTTTGCATGGGCTAATTTACTACTTTCCTTACTGGTTTAATCTGTTTAATGGAAGTAAGAGAGATTTCGAAAAATACTGCTTATGTGTATGAAGAGTACTAAATCGCAAACTATAGTACAACACATTTACAGTATTTACGATACCATATGAAATATTTTTTGTATTCGCTTTCCGCATACGAAGTAGCGGGCACTTTGCTAGTCAAAAAATATATGGGGACTTTAGTACACCATTTACATTAAATCGGACGAAAATATATATGGGAGCTATATCCAAATCTGAACCGATTTTTACGACACACACACAGCATTCTTGGCCTAATTCACGCTATGCCAAATTTCGGGCAAATCGGCAGATATATATATATATATATATACTTTGGTATACCATTTGCAATAAAACGGACGAAAATATATATGAGAGCTATATCTAAATATGAACCGATTTTCACGAAACATAACACACATCATTCTAGACGTAATTCATTACGCTGTGCAAAATTTGGTGAAAATTTAAAGATAAATATTGACTTTGGTGCACCATTTACCTTAGATCGGAGGAAAATATATATTTAACACACACAATTCTAGACCTAATCCAGTACGCTAATTTCGCGCAAATCGAAATATATATAGGGACTTTGGTGCATCATTTACGTAAAATCGGATGAAAATATATATGGGAGCTATATCTAAATCTGCACCGATTTTCACGAAAATTAGCACACATCATTCTAGACATAATTTAGTACCACGGGTCAAAATTCGGGGAAAATCGAAATATATATAGGGACTTTGGTGCATCATTTACATAAAATCGGATGAAAATATATAAGGGAGCTATATCTAAATCTGAACCGATTTTTACCAATTTCAAAAGGGTTCGTCCTTGGGCTAAATAAGTGACTTGTGCATAATTTTATCCAAATCGGATCATAAATGCGACCTGTACTTTGTTTACAATTTAACATCTACAGACGGACGGACAGACGAACCGATGGACATGCATATATAGACTCAGAAAGTGATTCCATGCATATTCTCAAAAAGAACCATGCGTCCATCTCGTTTCCTTTTGCCTGTTACAAACATATGCACAAAGACATAATACCCTGTATCTAAAAACGTAAAGAACTTTAAAACATGCTAAGTCACATACATATATGTATTTACATATGCCTATTATAAAGGTCCCTCAAGATTTAGGTATTTTGATGACGAGGTTTTAAGAGTCTGTAAGACTTCCTCGACTAAAATTTAATGCAGCATCCCAACATATGTTTCTGTATTTTGTAATTTCAGTATTTCAAAGTAAATCTCGACTTAAATTTGTTAATATAAGTCCACGTTTTCAGATATCCTCCTATATATGTGTACTAAATGATTTTATATATATTGTACCATATACCATATTTAATTTAACGTTCTCAAGGGGTAATCAAAGGATAAAATAAAAAGGTACTCAGACCATAAAAGGTCTCATAGCTGGCCACTTTAAATATAGGTTTAAAATTTGACATAAAGACCTTAAATTTGGCCTATTTTTGAACATAGAATATTTAAGCCTGAATTTATTAATTTTATCCAAATTTGTTTGTATCATATTTGGAAACTGAATATTTAAGGACTGAATTAAATATAATGTGTTACACCACCCTCCACATTAGATCGTATCTTCAACATAAGGTGTGAAAATGTTTAAAGTATTTCAACCGTCTTTCGAAGAAAATAGCAATGCGAATACAACTACAAACGTAAATGTCGTGATGTTGCTTTGGAAGTCACTGTTATTAGGTGATCAATTAATAGGAAAAAACAAAAACAACAACAAATTCTAGATCAAGGTAACAAATCAACATGAAATGAAAAAAATATATATATGAATATATTAGCTATGTTTATAAAAATTAATAAATATAAATAAAAAACTGTTCTATCTATTTACGCATTAGCTTTATTTTTGAACGTTTCTTGAAACAAATATGACGAGTAATCAGATTAGCCATTGACGACAATAAGATTTGGTTTTGGTCTGAAATCATGTCGCCGCTTATTATGATCGCTTATGAATTTGAAATCATAAATTAAGTTAATTGGCAGTGATTCGATGATTAGCTGGCTAAATAATGTGAAGAGACAGAGGAGTTAATATACGAGTACAAGTGGTTCTAGTTTTTTTTCTATTTTGTGGACATCAATCAATGTTATTTTGTTGTTGATTATGAAATAACAATTTTAATTGAAATTAACATTTCTATAACAATTTTGACATTTAAGTTGTATAGATAGGTAGGTTATTCCAAAAATATTTGTGAGGTCAGAATGCAGCATTAAATGTTGGTAAAATTCGATGCAGTGATTCTTTTGAAAAGGGTTCACAAGATTTGAAACGGAAAATTGGTCTATATATTTGAGCAAAATATAGAGGACACTATCGATATATTTGAATAGAAGCATGTTAAAGCTTAACTTAACTTTTCAAAGAAATCAATATACAAAATAATGTTACTAATAAACCAGTAAGGAAAGTAGTAAAGTCGGACGGGGCCGACTATAGCCTTCACCACATTGGGTATATTAAACAGATGAATCCTAACAGACGTCGCATTTTTGAATTAACAGTAAAATGAAATTGGATCCATAAACATATCATTCTACAACCTATACTAAATTTTTCAGTTGATATAAACTTACATCATAGAATGGGGCAAAATTATGTAAATCAATGTAAAGCAAATATCAATCGGTCATGCACCATTTACTTATAAATGGACGAAAATATGTATATATAAAAGCTGTATCGAAATCTAAAGCGATTTCATCGAAACTTGTCATAGGTTAGGTTATACTAATTTCAGTATGTTTTGTGCACTCCGGCCACATTTTGAGTTCTGGTGCATAATTTTACTTAAAATCCGGAGAAACAAAACCTTCCACATTTCATTAAATCGGACGAAAATACATATGGGGCTATATTTATATCTGAACCGATTTTCAGTAAACTTAACACACATTATTCTAGACCTATTATATTACACTATGCCAAATTTCGTGCAAATCGAAAGATATATAGGGACTTTGGTACGCCATTTACATTGAATCGGACGAAACTATATATGGGTGCTATATCTAAATCCGGACCGATTTTCTCGAAACTTGGCCGACACCAATCTTGGCTCAAGTCAGTACGTTATGCCAAATTTGGTGCAAAGATATATAGGGACTTTGGTGCACCATTTACATGTATTCAGACGAAACTATATATGGGAGCTAATCAAAATCTGGTACGATTTGCACGAAACTTGGCAGACATCATTCTAGGCTCAATTCAGTACGTTATGCCAAATTTCGTGCAAATCGAATGATATATGTGGACTTTGGTGCACTATTTACATTAAATCGGACGAAAATTTGTATGGGAGCTATATCCAAATCTGGGCCGATTTTCACGAAACTTAACACACATCATTTTAGACCTAATTCAGTACGTTATGCCAAATTTCGTGCAAATCGAATGATATATAGGGACTTTGGTACACCGTTTAGATTAAATCGGACAAAAATATATATGGGAGCTATACCTAAATTTGGAACGATTTTCAAGAAACTTAACACGCATCATTCTACACCTAATTCAGTACACTATGCTAAATTTCGTGCAAATCGAAAGATATATAGGGACTTTGGTACACCATTTACATTAAATCGGACGAAAATATATATGGGAGCCATATCTAAATCTGAACCGATTTTTCCCAATTTCAATAGAGTTCGTCCTTGGGCCAAATAAGTGACCTATCCGTGTACTTTGTTTACAATTTAACATGTACAGACAGACGGACATGCATAAATCGACCTTAAAAGTGATTCTATGCATATTCTCAAAAGGAACCATGGGTTTATCTCGATTCATTTTGTCTGTTACAAACATATACACAAAGACATAATATCCTGTACCACAGTGTGGTGAAGGGTATAATTAACCGATTTGAATGTTGATTATGAAATGTAGCCTCAATCAGACAAGATTCCGATTCCATGTAAATGGAATGGGAAAGCAGAACACAAGTTTGATTCTCTCATAAACGGTGGAAGGAGAAAATGTTAAAATTGCTAGATTTTTAGCAAATATGAGAAAATAATAAAAATATAGAAGATTACATCATTATTTTAATTTTATAAACATCAAACAGGTTCAAACAGGTCAAGTTCGAAGATGAGCTATATCTGTCCACTTTTAAGCATAGCCCCCATATAAGGGTACCCCCAAGTTTCGTTTTGGGTTTCTTGAGCGCCCTATTTAAGCGAATTCGCTGAAATTTGGGACAATGGACTTTTATTGGGTATCAAAGGTCTCCACTAAAATTATTAATATCGGTCCATTTTTTGGTGTCGAACGAAGAAACATGAAGGTTTGGTGCACCATTCAACTAAAATCGGACGAAAATATATATGGGAGCTATATTTAAATCGGAACAGATTTCTATAAAGCTTGGCACAGGTTAGGATATCCCAGCTTCAGCTCGTTGTGCCAAGCGGCCTAAATTTGGCTCTTTGGTGCACCATTTGCTAAAAATCGGACGAAAATAGGTTTCGTACTTAAGGCAAATGAATGATCTGTGTCAAATTTTACCTTATTTACCTCACCATAAATGCGACCTGAACTTTGTTTACAATTTAACATGGACAGACAGGCGGACAGGCATGAATTAACTCAGAAAGTGATTCTATGCATATTCAAAAGAAAACATGAGTCTATCATTTTGCCTGTTACAAACATATGAACGAAGCCATAATAAATAGGGATCCATATAGATAATTTCATTTCTCTGCTGTCACTTCCAATGTACTAAATTTGCACCGATCAACAATTTTCGTATAACTTAAATTTTACTTATGTGTGAGTTACAAAATTCCACATTCCATTCCAACTCCTAAACTCAACACTGTACAGCAATGCCCATAATAATTTTAACGATTCCAACTGCATTCAATCACTAATTTATTGATCACAGTGCTTATCGTACATTTATAACACGATTTTTAAACATTTTTTACAATCCTAAAAAAGCAAAAACGTTCCACATATTTAATTTGAAGAATCTATCTCTATGCATCCAAATACTATAAATTGTCCTAAATATAGTAATATTCGTAGAAGTTTAGAATGGGTTTTATAAATTACTTATTACTTCAATCCTACATACAAACAGTATTCTGCACACAAAATTGAAAGATTGTTGGTTTATTCGTTCGCCCGATATCAATAATAATTGGTATTATACATTTTAGTTCTCTTGGTACCCTTTTAGTGCGAGTTTCCAAACACACTTTGGTACATCTAATCTACGGTCCAACTTCAGAGTTGTATGCCTATCTGCTCCCCCAATATCTGTGCTACCACTTTTCATACACTTACGAGCATTATCCCACCCAAACTATTATCCTGGTGAACAACTAATATGCAGACAGTTTTAATATTCATGTTTAGCTATATCGATTTTCCGCGTTTTGTTTGAGCCGCATTTTGCATGAGCGTAAAATAACTTTGACATCCCAGGTTCCGAAATATAGGTCCATTTTTTAACTTGCCTTCACACAAAGGTCAACATTTTGAGGTTCCTAGCCAAATATTCAAAATTTCTTCAATTTCAAGAAAGAGGTATGTATGAAGTTATTTTTATATAGACGACATGATATTACCTTAGATTTGGGTTTATGTAAGCTTTTCATATACTCTACCTGGTCTACAGAACTTGCTTATTAATGAAATGAAATCTAAAGTTATAAATAATTTTACTATATGAAATGACCAAGAACACGCATAACAAATTATTAATGTTTTCGTTTTGTTGTTGTTTTTTTGTTTTTGTATTTCGAGTTCGTGTAGGTATGACTATATGATTGGTCATACTTTATGCGTTTATACGAATTTAAAATATCGCCAGCAATCTATAATGATTTGTTGCTTGTTTGTCATCTAAATGCGATGTTGTAAATCACCATAAATATAAGTAAAACATATTTCAAATCCCAAATCAAAAGCCCAATAAACTTCAATGAAAACAACCTCAATGCAAACGGAACGCGAAATAAACAAACAAACCTAGGCCGTGTCAGGGAGGTAGTCAACCACACCAACCAACCAGGTTAGCTGACAGCATATCAACTGACAAACAGACAAATCGACAAGCTGAGAAATTAAATGGCAAACAGTTCTAACTATTCTAATAAAAATTTTACCTTAAAATTGCCTATAATCATAACTTTAACATCACGATTTTCATACAGTTCGTTCGTTTATGAGTTTCGCAGAAATGAAATCTGCAAATGAAACAAACAATTCAAATTAAATCGAACAGCAAATGTAGGAACATATTCGAGAAATACAACAACAATAATACTGAAAATAATGCACCTCAGCATACATAGCTACGCATTATTTATGCTTGTAATGCATGTAAATGAACAAACGAATGAACGACGTATGCTAATGATAACAATCTTAGAATTTATTTCGCCTGCCAACATCAGAGAGAATAACAACAACAATTTGAAAAGACAACAACTACAACCGCACAAAAAAAAACAATTCAAGTGTTTGCCACAGCGTCAAACAAATGAACCAAAAAATTAACAATCACACTGGGGTGGTAACTAACTTCTAGATAATAGGGACGATTTTAGCCATTAAGGAAAGTTCAAAAGTCGGACGGGGCCCACTATATGATACCCTTCACCACTTTGTGTTCATACAGAGATGCTCTTATGTACAATATCCTTTAGAATATACATAGCTGTTTTGGAGGGCCATTGAAACCGGAGCTATATTTAAATCTAAACTGATTTCGTCAAAACTTCGCATGCATTATTGAGGACCAAATCTAGTAGCCTGTGAAAATGTTTCTCTCAATCGGACACATATTGGGGATTTGGTCCACCATTTACATAAAATTGGCCGCCTAGATCTATCCATATAGTATGTAAATCGACTTCAAATAAATATAAATAGGTCATCCGTTGGGCTATGTCTGTACTTCTAGAAAACACAACTACGTAATTCAATGCTCAATTTTGTAAGTTGTGCAAAATTTGATTTGATATGACTAACATGAGGAGTTTAATGCCCAATTTACTTGAAATCGGGGGAAAATATATATGGAAACTCTATCAAAATATTAAGCGATTTCAGACAAACTTGTCACAGGTTAGGTTATACTAATTTCAGAAAGGTTGGTTCTTATTGGTTCCTTGGTGCGTCAATTACATAAAATAAATCTATAATAAAAGGGAGCTATCTCTAAATTTGGACCGAGTTTCACGAAACAAAGCAGACATCACTCTAGGCTCACTTCAGTACGTTATGCCAAATTTCGTGCAAATCGAAAGATATATAGCGACTTTGGTGCACCATTTACATGAAATCGGACGAAACTATATATGGGAGCTATATAGATATCTGGACCGATTTTCTCGAAACTTGGCAGACATCACTCTAGGATCATTTCAGTACGTTATACCAAATTTCGTGCCAATCGAAGGATATATAGGGACTTTGGTGCACCATTTACATGAAATCGGACGAAACTATATATGGGAGCTATATCTAAATCAGCACCGATTTTCTCGAAACTTGGCAGACATCACTTAAGGCTTAATTCAGTACGTTATGCAAAATTTCGTGCAAATCGAATGAAATCGGACGAAACTATATATGGGAGGTATATCTAAATCTGAACCGATTTTCTCAAAACTTGGCAGACATAATTCTAAGCTTAATTCATTACGTTATGCCATTCGAAGGATATATAGGGATTTTGGTGCACCATTTACATGAAATCGGACGAAACTATATATGGGAGCTATATCTAAATCTGGACCGATTTTCACGAAACTTGGCAGACATCATTCTAGACCTAAATGCTTAGGCTGAACCAAATTTCGTGCAAATCGAAAGATATATAGGGACCGTTTACATTAAATCGGTTAAATTTATATATGGGAGCTATATCTAAATCTGAACCGATTTAGAAATCGGACGAAACTATATATAGGAGCTATATTTAAATCTGGACCGATTTTCTCGAAATTTGGCAGACATCATTCTAGGCTCAATTCAGTACGTTATGCCAAATTTCGTGCAAATCGAAAGATATATAGGGACTTTGGGCACCATTTACATGAAATCGGACGAAACTATATATGGAAGCTATATCTAAATCTGGATCGATTTTCTCGAAACTTGGCAGCCATCACTCTAGGCTTAATTCAGTACGTTATGCCAAATTTCGTGCAAATCGAAAGATATATTGGGAAAGATATATTGGGACTTTGGGGCACCATTTACATGAAATCGGACGAAACTATATATGGGAGGTATATCTAAATCTGGACCGATTTTCATGAAATTTGGCAGACATAATTCTAGACCTAAATGATTAGGCTGTACCAAATTTCGTGCAAATCGAAAGATATATAGGCACCGTTTACATTAAATCGGATAAATATATATATGGGAGCTATATCTAAATCTGAACCGATTGTTCCCAATTTCAATAGGGTTCGTCCTTGGGCCGAATAAGTGACCTATGCCAAATTGCATCCAATTCGGATCATAAATGCGACCTGTACTTTGTTTACAATTTAACATGCACAGACAGACAGACAGGCGGACAGACGGACGGACGGACATGCATAAATCAACTTAAAAAGTGATTCTATGCATATTCTCAAAAGTGATTCTATGCACATTTCATTTTGCCTGTTACAAACATATGCACAAAGACATAATACCCTGTACCACAGTGTGGTGAAGGGTATAAAAAGATAAATCGACTTAGAAAGAGATTCTATGATTGTTCTCAAAAGGAACACATGTCTGTCTCGTTTTCTTTTGCCCGTTCCAAATATATGCACAAAGACATAATACTCTGTGCCTCAGTGTGGTGAAGGGTATAAAAAGTGAACTGGCATCGATAAATTTATGTAGAGAGATATGCTACAAAATAGTCCTCAAAGTTCCAAATAACTTCCGAAGAAGTGAAGGCTTATTATTTTGGGCATAAGCCTGATATTTTGATATGTTTCTGTGGCTAGTTTCCGCTTCTGTGTCCCACATAGCTATTTCTTTCTTATGGGAAAATCTCTTCTCACTTCTTCCACCATCTTATCAGCATATTTGGTTCTCCGGAATTTTAATATAGTTATGTTGGTTTTATATTCGTTTTCCGAATCGAAATATGAGTTCGATTACCGACTACAGACGCCAAACATCCAAATTCGATCAACTACACCCGACGGTACTGGGTCAACTAGGCCTTGCACCAGAACATTATTCTTATTTCGTCTTCCATACTTGTTATACCCTTCACCACACTGTGGTACAGGGTATTATGTCTTTGTGCATATGTTTGTAACATGCAAAAGGAAACGAGATAGACACATGGTTCCTTTTGAGAATATGCATAAAATCACTTTCTAAGTCGATTTATGCATGTCCGTCCGTCTGTCTGTCCATGTTAAATTGTAAACAAAGTACAGGTCGCATTTATGATCCGAATTGGATGAAATTTGGCATAGGTCACTTATTCGGCCCAAGGACGAACCCTATTGAAATTGAGAAAAATCGGTACAGATTTAAATATAGCTCCCATATGTATGGGAGCTATTTATTTAACCGATTTAATGTAAACAGTCCCTATATATCTTTCGATTTGCACGAAAACTGGTACAGCCTAATCGTTTAGGTCTAGAATGATGTCTGCCAAGTTTCGTGAAAATCGGTCCTGATTTAGATATAGCTCCCATATATAGTTTCGTCCGATTTAAGGTAAATGGTGCACCAAAGTCCCTAAGTATCTTTCGATTTGCACGAAATTTGGCACAGAGTACTGACTTAAGCCTAGAATGATGTGTGCTAAGTTTCGTGAAAATCTATTTATTTTACTGGTCCATTAAAAATGTGACGTCTGTTAGGATTCATCGGTTGAATATACCCAAAGTGGTGAAGGGTATCATATAGTCGGCCCCGTCCGTCTTTGCTACTTTCCTTACTTTTTTTTTTGTTTTAGGGGAACACACCCGTAGTCAAATTTGGTCTGCGTGGATAAAGCTCTAAAGAGGATGATCAAACTATCCTCTTATCTCCAAGACTAACTAAATGTAATCGATTAAGATGACACAACATTTTATTCTATTTGTCTTTAATTCACACTTCTTTAGTCAGCCCATTGTGCGCGATCGTCAAATATAATACCACATTTTGTTTTGTTATTGGTTATAGCGCTTCAAAACATGAGAAGTTCTCACGCACCTACTGGTCAATAAGAATCAACTTACAAAAAACAAACTGAAGTCAATATGTTAAAACCGCAAACAGACCGTATACAGGTTTTATGCGTTTATGCTCGTAAACAAATCAAGTTCAAAATTAAATTGCAGTGTTCACGTTAAGTAAACAACAACAAACAAAAACATTGTATTGTAACACAACCAAACAACCAACAACATTTATAATTGTCCAAATCTGAGACGAGAAAAATTGCAACCGCATTGGAGAAAAATGATACCCATTTATCGATATTGAATTGATGTTTATTACATCAGAGATTTGTGGACATATCATAAAAATTTATAATCCAATTATTTATAACCTAGATGTTGAAATTTTACATTCATGACAACAGTCAGGTCCTGCCGAAAATAGTTTCACTTTTCTAAATCCATATTCGATTAATGATATTTTTCTACGCTCCAACATAATGTGGAGTTTATAACATAAGTCTTTCATATTTTCCACACACTTTTCAACCACCCCAATAATATATGGTATTGTAAAAAGGACATGCCACTCATTTGCTGCAAGATCGACATAACCCAAACAAGTGAAAAAGCATTACCATAGATATCCTGGGAGGTATTTGAAATGAAAATATAGGGAACATACCAAAACGTGGACCTATACAGACATTTCTACAAACAGATTATATGAAACCATGAAAATTGGTATTGCAGAAAAAATGTGTATGAGTACGTCCTGAAGATTACACCGTGTAGATATTACCGAACATTTGTAGTTATCATTATATGAGGTGCCAATTGAGGACTGACATACGTCTACTTCGAAACTAACATTTCTAAATATTAACCAGTAAGGAAAGTAGTAAAGTCGGACGGGGCCGACTATATAATACACTTCACCACTATGGGTATATTCAACAGTACTATTAACATGAAGTTGGATGAATAAAAATAATTGGTATTTATCTAAATGTGAATTGAATTAGATCAATCCATAAACATATCATTCATTTGTTACAATGGGACAAAAGTATAAAAATCGACTTCAAACAAATATCACATCAAAATATCAAAAGCGCAACTACTTTATTGTATGCTCAATTTTTTACGGTGTGCAAAATTTCATGTCAGTCTGACAAATATGGGGAGTTTGATGCAGCATTTACTTAAAATGCGACGAAAATATCTGATTTTCACGAAACTTGGCAGACATCACTCTAGGCTAAATTCAGTACGTTATGCCAAATTTCGTGCAAATCGAAAGATATATGTGGACTTTGGTGCACCATTTTCATTAAATCGGACGAAAATATATATGGGAGCTATATCTAAATCTGGACCGATTTCCACGAAACATTGAAGACATCACTCTAGGCTCAATTCAGTACGTTATGCTAAATTTCGTGCAAATCGAAAGATATATGTGGAATTTGGTGCACCATTTACATTAAATCGGACGAAAATATGTATGGGAGCTATATCTAAATCTGGACCGATTTTCACGAAATATGGCAGACATCATGTGGAATCAATTCAGTACGTTTTGCCAAATTTCGTGCAAATCGAAAGATATATAGCGACTTTGGTGCACCATTAACATGAAATCGGACGAAACTATATATGGGTGCTATGTCTAAATCCGGACCGATTTTCTCGAAACTTGGCCGACACCAATCTTGGCTCAAGTCAGTACGTTATGCCAAATTTGGTGCAAAGATATATAGGGACTTTGGTGCACCATTTACATGTATTCAGACGAAACTATATATGGGAGCTAATCAAAATCTGGTATGATTTGCACGAAACTTGGCAGACATCATTCTAGGCTCAATTCAGTACGTTATGCCAAATTTCGTGCAAATCGAATGATATATGTGGACTTTGGTGCACTATTTACATTAAATCGGACGAAAATTTGTATGGGAGCTATATCTAAATCTGGACCGATTTCCACGAAACATTGAAGACATCACTCTAGGCTCAATTCAGTACGTCATGCTAAAATCTAACATTTTGTGGTTCTATATTCTGAGCTTAGGAAATTATTCCCGATGTTTGCACCCTCTTTACCGATTAGAGGTCAACAAATATTGCTAATATTCAGTACAGCTCTTCTAATTACTTGTCCAGATTCCCTTCAACGTGGGTTGGGTTGTTATGTTCGGATGTCAATTGTGGCCTATAGATCGACTCGAAAAAAACACAAAAAGTTAAGTTTTCGATACACTCCATCCCAATATCCATCCCTTTAATCCATTTAAAGGTCAACCACTCCTCTTGGATATACTATCAACTTCTCGGAGCTATGTCCTTCAGGGGTAAATATATACGCCATAGAATACAAATTTTGTCATTTTTCACACAAAAGTCAGGGTCCATTTGACCCGCTAAATATTGACCGATCTTTATCAAAACAGGCATGCTTATTCTTTGGCCCGATCCTCTTCTTCATGTAAAAATTCGTGATGTTTGGGCCATAGTTGCGGCCTCGTGAGCGACCAGAAAATCTTACAAAAAGAAAGTTTTTGGTCCATTTCATTCCCTTAATAATAACCGATCTTTACAAAAAACAATAGGGGTCTTCATTGGCCAGAACCCATCCTACATGCAAAATTTCGTGAAGATTAGTCCTTAACTGTGGCCTGTATCGTGTTTACAAATTTTAATGGACAGACGGACGGACGGACACACATGTCTAGATCGACTCAGCTAGTCGAGATATGACGATCGGTATACTTAAAAGTGGGTCTACAATCAATACAAATACAATAATGCGATAGAATCTAGAGATTTTTCGAAGATCTGTCTTAAATATTTGCGATCTACGTCGTAGTGACTAAATCGACATAGAATTTTATTCTGATCAAAAATGTTTGCAATTTGAATAAAAACATATATATATATATTGCCCTATAGTGCAACTTCTATGAAGATATTTCCGTGCATATTATATGTGCCAAAGTTTACCTCCGCAGCATTGATACTTAAAAATGTTCATATTAGGCTGGGGCTTATTTTTGAAGATCGGTTTCGGACTTTACTCTTTGGAGATATACATCTGGGCGTACGTTCTCTCCTGAAACATCGCTATATTTTAATTAAACATTGTAGTTAAACATTCTTACGAAAAAACAATATATTTTTCTACGCAATATTAATGAAGCACGCGTTGAAACACTTTGTTTTTTTATAAATATGCGTTTTATGTTGTTATTTTAATATGAAATAAGATATTGTGGTTTTTTATGTTGCCTTGTTATATTTTAATAATAAAAACATACTCGTATATTGAATTTGTAGTTACTAGTGTATTGGCAGTCGCATTTGATCTAGTGGTGCATTTTTAAGGTAGGCAAGTGATGTAATTTTCATGTTTCACGTCATGTTGCCCGTTTGATATTTAGATCCTTTATTTTTTGTATTTGTTTTTATTTTTTGTTTGTCTTTGGTCAATAACACGTTTCTGACGTAAATCGAAACGCTACAGCCTAACATTACTCGGTCAAGACCATGCGTTAAATGTAATGGACAGTCGAGGTGCTATGGAGTAATTTGTCGTTAGATTTCTTCGAATTTATTTCTAGGTTGACAAATTAAATGAATATTGTTGTAATATTGTGTTGGTAATTCATAGGAAAATTAAAAAAACAAAAGACTTAAGAAACAAACGTTTCTATCAATATTTGAAGTGACTGCGAACAAAAAGTGATTAATGATTTATTATGGTGTTGAAACTGTGGAAGTTCATAAAAACACAAAAACGGAAATGCTTACAAGTTTTTGAAACATGCTCATATATTAATAAAATATTGCAATACAACTACTGTTGGAACAAAAATTATTTTTTTAATTTTAGCAAAGTATTGTGTCCAATTAAAATCAAATATATTAAAGTTGTAATTTGAAAACAATATATGTTGTTTGCTAATAGATGCTGGAAGAGCTGAGAAATTACTTCTAAATAATTTATAGAGTAATTGATAAAATGTATAGTAAGGGGTTTTGGTGGCAAATATGTTGATATTGTGCCAGAAATAATTAAATCGCAGCATATCTAAAGGTGTGTAGCGAAGCTAGAAATCAGTGCTCCATTCGCAATCGGAAAACCGTTGAGTATCTAGTGCACAATTTGCATGAATTTGAACGATAATATACATATATGGTGTCATATCTAAATCTGGTTCGATTACGCAGTGAAAATATTCTTCCAAATATTTTGCCTGGTACAAGCATATGCACAAATTCTATGAAGATTATGTAAAAATTATCGAATTCATCTGATAATATCTCTATGGAAAGCAAATATTCACTAAAAGAATTTTCAATGGCTTAGAATTCAATCTCGCATGTCTCTATCAATTGTACATACCACGTTCCTAGAGGCTGATATATCTGCGCAGAAAAATTTTAATACAGAACCATGTTTTGACATAGGCCTCTATTATAGAGTTCCTATCCAATTTTCGGAGCTAATTTTAGATATCGTGAGATAGGTCCAATATAAAGGTACCACTCACTTTTCAATAATTTGTCATTTTGGAGGCTGGCTTACATCTGCGGTTATAATTATATCTAATGGTCCCGACTTTTTTGCACCCTTCACCAAGTTATGGTGGACAACCGGGATCAACATAACCGCATTTTTTGGGATTGAACATGAAATAAGTTGGCGAATTTCTATCTATTGAACATAAAGCTATTGAAAGATGGAGGAGTTTGTACAAATGGGAATAATATCTCGGAGGAAAGTCGAATCCCATTTTTACAGAAGGTGGCTTTTTCCTTAGCTAGTTGTTGGGTATGATTTATAACCACTATATTTATAGCCTCCACCATAAATCTAAATCACGATAGGGACGCAATATTTAAGATACAGCTCTGAAAATTTGTACAGATATTGTAAGTACTTCTGGGTACTGCAAATTGCAAACTGGATATATCGGTCCACCTTTTTGTGTATCCGCCATACCGGGAGTACCGTTACTCCCTAAAATTCTGTATTTTGGGTTGGTTTTCTAACCGAATTGGCTGTAATTTGGTATTTTGGGGTTTCATTGTATATCACATTTTCGTATTAAAAACTATAATATTGACCAAAGTTTCAGGGTATCACCCATACTTAAAATGTTTAATATTTACCTACGTTTAAGGGTAGCCCTATAGTATGGTACCCTCCAATATGAGGATTTTCAATCAAATTGGCTGTAATTTGGTATTTTGTATCCCATAGGCTATCAAATCTCACTACCAAAAATATCAATATTGATCTCCGCTTTATTATAGCCCCATATAACGATAGCCCCACTGTTGCGGGAGAAATATATTAGACTGTTGTTCTTGACTGTCAATTCTATTCTGATTTTATTGTTTAAAATTATTGCTTAAGAACTACCTAAACTAATCTAACTTAGCCTAATACACATAAGAGATAACATTGTCCCTATAGATAAGTGTGTTCATTTGTCTACATTACCCAAATGGGTACACCAACATCTTTGTGTGTGGGCTGCTATCAATTCTTCGTTGTCAGCTCACACACTCATAAAACCACACTGAAGTGATCTCTATTTACTCACCCGCTGAGCGCATGTTTATGGAGATATCCTTTATCAGCTATGCGTCTTCAGCAGCGTGGAGTGTTATCATCCCTTATGTGCATACATGCACACACAAATAGATTTTAGGACTGCCATATGTAAATGTCTAAAACATCCTAAACTAATACAACCAAATATCATGTTCATATTTTTATGAACACCCACTATTTCTCACATATTTATACCCATCGCCACCCTGTGGTACAGGGTATTATGTATTTGCCCATATGTTTGTAACAGGCAAAATGAAACGTGACAATATGCATAGAACCACTTTCTGAGTCGATTAATGCATGTCCGTCCGTCAATGTATTTTTGTAAAGTACAGGTCCGAATTGGATGAAATTTGGTACACCCCATATTTTGCCCAATGACAAACCATCGTTTCAAATTTAGATATAGCTCCTATATATAGCTTCGTCCGATTTTAATGGTGCACCAAACTCCCAATTTTTTTCCGATTGAGATAATATTTGGCATAATGTATGGAACTGAGGCTATGATGGAGTGTGTTAAGTTTCATTGAAAATGGATCTGATATATAAAGCTAACATATATAGCTTCGTCCGATTTTATGTAAATGGTGCAACAAACTCAAAAATGTTGTCCGATTGAGATTAAACTTGTCATAACGTATGGTATTGATACTAGGATAGAGTGGGTTAAGTTTCATCGAAATCGGATCATATATAGATATAGTTCGTCCGATTTTAGGTAAATGGTGCTCCAAACTCCCAAGGTTTGTTTGATTGCGTCGAAATATTGAGCAGAGTACTGGGTTAGGTCCAAATAGACGTATGCGAAGTTTTGTTGAAATCGGTTCTGATTTCATGCAAATGGTGCACCGAGGAGCTTACGTTTGATGGTGTTACATGAAATATTCCAGAGAGTATTAGATATAATCTTGTTGAAATCGGTTCAGGTTTAATATAGCTTCCATATATTTCCAACTGATTTCATCTAAATGGTGTACCAAATAACTAATGTTTATACCCTTCACCACACTGTGGTGCAGGTATTATGCCTTTGTGCATATGTTTGTAACAAGCAAAAGGAATCGAGATAGATCCATGGTTACTTTTGAGAATATGCCTGGAATCACTTTCTGAGTCGATTTATGCATGTCCGTCCGCCTGTCCGTCCATGTATTTTTGTGAACAAAGTTTATGATCCGATTTGGATGAAATTTGGCACAGTTCACTTATTTGGCCCAACGACGAACGACGAAGCTCCCATATATAGATTCATCTGATTTCAGGTAAATGGTGCACCAAACTAGCAATATTTGTCCGATTGGGACAATATATTGCACAGCATACTGAATCAGGTCCATACCTATGTATGCGAAGTTTTGTTAAAATCGGTTCAGATTTAGATATAGCTCCCATATATAGTTTCGTCCGATTTTTTGTGAATGATTTGACCAAATTCCCAGTATTTGTCCGATAGCACAGAGTACTGAATAAGGTTCAGACTGATGTCTGCGAAATTTTGTTAAAATCGGTTCTTATTCAGATATAGCTCCCATATATAATAACGTCCGATTTTATGTGTATGATGTACCAAACTCCCAATATTTTCCCGATTGGGACAAAATTCTGCACTGAGTACTGAATTAGGTTCAGACTGATGTCTGAAAAGTTTTGTTAAAATCGGTTGAGATTTAGGGATAGCTCCCATATACAGTTTCGTCGTCAGTTGTGAATGATTTGACCAAATTCTCAGTATTTGTCCGATGGAGACAACATTTTGCACAGAGTACTGAATTAGGTCCAGACTGATGTCTGCGAAGTTTTGTTAAAATCGGTTCTGAATTAGATATAGCTCCCATATATAGTTTCCTCCGATTTTTTGTGAATGAACCTCCTAATATTTGCCCGATTGATCAAAATTTTACATAGCGAATGCAATTGGGAAAAAATGATGTTGATATAGGTCTTATTTATATTTTAGTTTAATTTTATGTAAATGGTGCACCGAAGAGCTTATGTTTTTTCGATTTACACGAAATTTGGCAGACGGTATTAAATTGACTTTAGAGTGATAACAAAAACAAATGGAGTATTCAACGGTTGCTCAATTAGGTCCATGTGTTTATATATAGCTCCCATACATAATTTTACTCGATTTAATACAAATGGCACACCAAAGAATCCAAATCTGCCCGTTTTACATGCAATTTTTCATTGATTTCAGAATGTGGTATATGTATGGGGTTATTTCAATAGGTTAACACATCTATCTAGATAACACATTTAATTTCACCCGATTCCATCTTAATGATCCTCCAAAGATTCTATGTCTGTTCTATTTACAGGATATTGTAGATATTAGCATGTCTTGCATGTACCCAAAGTGGTGAAGGGTATCATATAGTTGGCCGTCCGACTTTTGAACTTTCCTCTCTGTTTTTTTTCGATTTGCTCGAATTTCTGCTCGACGTACAATATTATAGCTACAATAACGCGTGTTGAAGTGTGTAAAATATATTTATATGTAAATATAACCCCTATATATTTTCATCTGAGTTCATGCAATTTGTGCAATAATAACGGTTTCTCCTACCGAGATGAAATTGTTGATATACATCACATAAATATGCTTCTACATTTCATATCAGTGGTCCTCTAAAGATGCTAAGTCTTTTCTACCTTCAGGATATTGTATATATTAGCATCTCTTGTATGTACCCAAAGTGCTGAAGGGTATCATATAGTCGGCCCGTCCGACTTTTGAACTTTTCTTACTGGTTTTCGGTATGTTGAAGGTCCTATCATACATGAATTTTCTCCTAGGAGTCCCTATTAATTTTAGATATTTTGATTGGCAACCTCAACATGGGTTTTACTTGTTTTTCTATCATTAGGTTTCTAAAAAGGGTACGTAGCAAAATACCAAAGAACAAAATGAAGAAGCATCCTTGTGTGTTTAGTGTTGCTGATAAGAGAGAGGTTTTATAACAGATCACCTCGGAATTTTATATAATTACATACATAAAGCAGAAAAACCCTATTAGTTATATTGAGATATACTAGAACGTGGACCGAAAACTTAATCATTTCAGGAACTGACATAGATCAAAAGTAACAAACAACACGCAATTTCCATGGGTCTTTGGTGCACCAATTTGCATTCGTAATGATTATCTGTGTAAACAATATAAAATAATAATTAGAATAACATTAAACTAAACCTCTATTAAACTACTCAATTGTTTTTTTTTAATATTTCTTTCAATTATTACAAACATAAAATTCAATCACCATACAACATGTAACTGTAAATAAAACACCGGGATATCAATTCTTCTTGTGTGGCTCGTTCTATTATCATGAAATTAAATAACAATTTCGTGGCACAGGTATATCCGGCAACGTTTGTTGCCGTTGGGCGTTAATCAGTGGCAAATACATGACATGAACTACAGGTTGTTTGTTTCTCGTTTAATTTGGTTTTAGTCGTTGTTGTTGTTTTTATTTTAATAACAATTAAACTAGTTTTTTGTTAACAAGTACACAATTTTCTGATAATTGCTTTTTGTTATTACTTGAAAATTGTGATATGAAGAGAGTTGTGTTTTTTTATTGTTGTTTCTATTTTGCATTAAATATTTCCGTTTTAATTTTAATTAATATTTTTGCCAGAGTTTTATACCTTCGGAATGGGGTTTTTTATTGATCTGCTGCTGCTGTTGTATTTTTGCCATAATTAAAAATTTCATTTGTTATCTTCAAAGAAGAAAACAATTGTGCCTCCTCCGTTTGTCAGAGCACCTTACTAACTAACCTTATCACATTCGTATAAAAACATTCGCTGCGAAATTTCACTTTAATTATGATTAGTTTTGACATTTAGACTCAGATTCTCATAATCTGAATATTATGATTAGTGGTCTATGTAGCTATCATCGCTTGGGAAAATCTAAATACTACCATTTAATGTTACATTTTACGACATCGCCGCTATCATCATTAAGATTTTATGATTGTCAATTAAAGAGTTTAGCTTATTAGTTTATCTTTCAATTTTATTTGAAATTTATAGTTTATGTCAATGTTACTGATTTCATATAAATGGTTTGAAAAAAATATGTTCATCTTGGCCTACTTTTTTCCTGGATTATTATTATATTTTTGTTAAGCTAAAAAGTAAAATTTTAGGGTAATCAGGGCCTATTGATGTCAAAAATATACTCAAGAAGATTCGTTTTCATAGAAAATAGGATCGGCGAACATTTCAGAAACTACAGAGTTATTACCCATAATATAACAAATAAAAACGATGTTATGTTCGGCCTGTCCGAACTTTTTATATCTTCCACCATGAGGATGAAAATCAAAATATCTATAACACAGTGCAACACAAAAAATAATTACCGGAAAATTCCAACAGATTATGAAAGAGGGGCTAAAAACGAAGACAGGTGTATCGGCGTTTTGAAAGTTTACGTCGGGAGGAAACCTAAAAAGATGGGGGCAATTATCCCCCTTTTCACGAATTTGGATAATATTCGAATTATGATTTCTTGAAATCCTTCCATTTTAGGTATATAGTGTCTTCGGCATTATTACTGATGAAATATCGAGGAATATTTTGGTATACAATTTTAAACCTCAACCGGCTCATTGAAGGGGTCTTTTCGCTGCCCTTTTCCAGGAGTGATTGAAAATTCATTCAATTAAAATGATTGATTAAAAAAGTGTCAAGAATCGTAATATTGGAGGGTACCATATTACGGGGACTTCCCTTAAACGTGGAAAATGTACTATACAACAAAATCCAAAGTACAAAATTACAGCCATGTTGGTCGGAAAACGTGTACAAATCCCCAAAATACTGAATAGTGGGTGTACAGTTATATGGTGTCTATCCTGAAACTTGGGTCAATATTAATGATTTTTGGGACGGATATGTATCATTCAATGAGAACCCAAAATACCATATTACCCTGTCGAAAATCCCCAAAGTACAGAGTATTGGGGAGTACTCTAAACGTAGGTCAATATTATTATTATATGTGTTACTCAATGAGAACCCAAAATACCAAATTACACCCAATTCGTTTGGTAAACGAAATATCGAGTATTGGGGAATACCGCTATGTTGGGGCTACCCTGAAACTTTAGTCAATATTAATGGATTCTGGTACGGATATGTGCTCTACAATGAGAAACCAAAATGCAAAATTACAGTCAGTTCGGTTGGAAAACGTGTCCAGAATCCCAAAATATTGAATTTTGGAGGTACCGTTGTATACGGGCTATACCAAAACGTGGACCGATATATGCCATTTGCAATACCAAACAGCAATGTCTGTACAATATTTCTGACCCCTATCTTAAATAACAGCCTGACAAGCATAGAATTTTATTCGGGGGTCTCCGGTGAATATTGAAAGGTGTTGCAAACGGAATGACACATTTAATATGCACTTCATGGTGCAAATGTTAATGAAAGAATTAAAATTTATTTTACTAACATCAAGAGTTATGCATTTTTGTCCACTTTTTGTGGAAGTTCCTCTTTAAATTTCCCCCCAAATTTTGGTATTTTGGGTGGTTTTGTGTGCTTTTTTCAACCAAATTGTGTGTTAATTAGAAGTTTGGATCCTCTTTGGGTAGAAAATCTTCGAACCAAAACCTATTTAATATTGACGTAAGTGCCAGAGTAGGTCCCATATAATCGGAACCCTCATTTTTCGGTTTTTCAACTGTGATTAAAGTATGCCATAGGTTTATGTCCATAATACATAAAGCAAAGATTTCATGCTATTTGGAAATTAAAATTACCATTAAAAAAGTTCGGAAACCCTTCGGAATAACGATATTTGGTGCGAGACCTATATCCATGCTCAATGGACCATGGACCTATGTCGCCGATATATGACAATCGTTGTAATAAATTTTGTGTTAAAAGTTGTTATCCTTTATTTACACGTTCGACCTTAACAGCTTTTAATATATTATTCACATTATATCCCAAAATGGGAGAAAAAATATGATCAACTTTATACCAAATTTCCTTTTCAATCTTCTGAAGGCTACACATCAACAAAAAAGAGGACCAACCAAACTTCAACAACAACAACAACAAAATTGTATCCTCAAGAGGAAAGAAAACACCTTCAACGTCATTCTTTATTAGTTATACTTGAATTTTTTTGTTATCAAAATTGAGTTTTCTGGTTCAAGTACGTTGCATATAGACACATATATATACAACACAATACCAAATGAAACACACAACTGCAGCACCACCAACAACATCACACCACTACAACCAACCAAACCATCAAATAAAAAATCGAATCGAAATAACCTTAAGTAGAAATACAAAAACAAAAAATGTGCTCCAAACTTGAAACTCGTTCATTTGCAAATTCCATTTCATGGTCATTTGCATGAAAATGCTGAACAAACGTGTTTGTCGTAGTTGTTGTGCCAGCAGTTTGCTGGCACTGTTGATTACTTGGTTAATGTAACGAAGAAATATAAACCAGAGTAGGATAGCGAGTGGATGCTAAGAAAGCAAAAGGAGACGAATCCGAAGAACTGTAAGAAGTAAAACAAAGCCTACAGCTGAAGTCTTCTGTCACTAGTGATTTTCATCATTAACGTCATCAGCCTCAGCGATGTCGTCGCTTTTGTTGTTGTCTTTACAAACATAAACAACAAAAAACGAAATTGTAGCATAAACTGATCAAAGTCCTGTTTTCATGTAAATATACGAAGGTGGTATGTAATAATTTGGAAATTATTGGAAATATTTGTTATCGGCTGCAAGTTAATAATATAATTTGAAGTCTAGGTTGAAAACGAAAGCCGCATTTCCCATCGAAGTGGCAGAAATTTGGTATTGCAAATTCTTAGAGGGTGAACAAAATATTATCAAAGTTGGTCCTGCCACATTCCCAGTTTTTTGAAGTTTTTAAAAGTTTCAGCGCAAAAAACAAAAAACCTGTAAGGAAAGTAGTAAAGTCGGACTGGGCCGACTATATGATGCCCTTCACCACTTTGAGTATATTTAACTGATATATCCTGTCAGACGTCACCTTTTCGAAGGAACATTGCCATGAAATTGAATGAACTTAAATATGTGATCTTTATCTATATGTGAATCGACTAACATGAACCCATACACTTGCCATACTGCAACCTATGCTAAATATAATTCCATTTGGGCAGATTTAGAGTCGTTTGCGTGCAATGCGGTAAATTTATATCAATAAATATAAAGCATACTCGACACACGCTGTTCGATATGCTGCACTGTTCAAAATTTAATCTTATGATTATTGGTGCACAAATAGCATTAAGTCGGTCGAAAATATATTTGGAAGCTATATCTGCATGTGGACCAACTTAACACAATGCTATAACATCATTCTTGTCACAATTTGATACGTTATGCAAAAATTTTGTGTCAATCGGACAAACATTAGGAATATGGTGCACCATTCACCTAAAATCGGATGAAAATATACATGGAAGCTATATCTAAACCTAAACTGATTTCAACGAAACTTACCAGCGATTAATTTATATTAATTTCGGTACATTTTGCAAAATGTGGTGTCAATCGGCCTATCTTTGAGTATTTAGTGCACCATTTACTTAAAATCGGGCGAAAATATATATGGGAGATATATATGGGAAATGTAAAACTGAACCGGATTTTACGATGCAAAATTTCGTGAAAATCGGAAGATATAGGGGCTTTGGAACACCATTTCCATGAAAGCGGACGAACATATATACGGGAGCTATATCTAAATCTGAACCGATTTTTACGAAAGTTAGCACGCATCATTCTAGACTCAATTCAGTATGCAATGTCAAATATCGTGCAAATCGAAAATAATATAGGGGCCTTGGTGTACCATTTACATAAAATCGGACGAAAATATATATGGGCTATATACATCTAATTCCAAACCGATTTCCACAATAGGGTTGGTCCTTGGGCAAATTAAATGAGATGTACCAAATTTCATTAAATGCGACCTGTACTTTGTTTACATTTTAACATAAACAGACGAACGGACATGCATAAATCGACTCAGAAAACCAGTAAGGAAAGTAGTAAAGTCGGACTGGGCCGACTATATGATACCCTTCACCACTTTGTGGACATATTCTTAAAAATGCATATATAAAAGTAAACCGACTAACATCAATCCTAACACATGCTATTCTGCAATCTATTCCATACTTTGTAAATAGACTTTAAGGGGACCCCCCCCATTCTCGGGGTCAAAATTTTTTCTCAAGAACTGTTGAAGATATATCCGATTTATTGTGTCAGCATCAAGTGACGGCTGAAGGGCTTCTCAAACTTTAAACGCGTTTTTCTCTAAACATTTTTTTGCGAATGGCGGGCACGATAGGATAAAGCCAATCGGTGAAGATCTTCCTTATTTTTTAACTTGGTTTTTGGTAAAAAATCGGTGATTTTCCAAAAATATTTTTTCAAACCCGCCATTTTTTTAATTTTAGAGCTCAATAATCATCAATGTACTCTAACACAATTTTCGGATTCCGATGTTCCAGTGAGGAGTTATCATGCCCGCCATCAAAAATAAGGACTTTTCTTTAATTACAAAAAACAACAACAAAACAATAACAAAATTTTTTTGTAAATTATTTTTCTTCTCTTTTAAATCTTCAATTATATATGTGCAAAGTTACAAACCTTAACAAGCATTGGTATTGATTTACCAGCCCATTGAAAATCTTGAAAAAATAAAATCGAGAATGGGGGGGGTTCCCTTAAGCAAAATTCAATGTTTATGCTTCACTGTTTAAAATGTAATATCAATCAAGCACCCATTGATTATTTGGTTTACAATCAACATAAATAGGTCGAAATTATATATGGAAGCTATTCATATCTATATCTAAACCAATTTCAAGGAAACTTGGCCGATATTAATTTATATTAATTTCAGTACGTTTTGCCAATCGGCCTAGGTATGGGTCTTTAGTACATCATTTACTTAAAATCGGACGAAAGTACATATAGAGGCTATATGTAAATCTGAACCAATTTCAAGAAAACTTGACACACGGTTACGAAAGTTTATAATACCTTCAGTTCATTGTACAAAATTGTGTGCGGGTCGGCTAATCTTTGGTTCTTTAGTGCACAATTTACATTAAATCGGACGAAAATATATTTTGGAGCTATATCTAAATCTGAAGCGATTTTAACACATCATTCTGGATCCAATTCAGTACCCTATGGCAACCTTCGTGCAAATCGAAAGATATATAGGGACTTTGGAGACCGATTTACCTTAAATCGAACGAAAATATATATAGGAGCTAAATCTAAATCACGAAACTTAGCACACATCATTCTGGACCTAATTCAGTACACTATGCCAAGTTTCGTGCAAATTGAATGATATATAAGGACTTTGGTGCACCATTTACCTTAAATCGGACGAAACTATATATGGGAGCACAAAGACATAATACCCTGTACCACAGTGTGGTGAAGGGTATAATGATTCTATGCATATTCTCAAAAGCAACCGTGGGTCTATCTCGATTCCTTTTGCATGTTGCAAACATATGCACAAAGACATAATACCCTGTACCACAGTGTGGTGAAGGGTATAAAAAAAATCATGCAAAGAAAGGTTAAGAATCCATATTAAATGAAACATGAATTGTAGTTAATACTTGATAACATTTCAAGATACACTTCATGCCATAATAGCATGCAGCTAAAAAACGATGTTTTCCACCATTGTGCGATGTGCACAATTTTGTATCAATCGAATCGGATGTGTTTTGAGCGAACAACATTGGAATCGGACAATACTACGTACGGGAAATATATATAAATCTCAACCGATTTTCTGCAATTTCAATAGGGTTCGTCCTTGGGCCATATAAATGAGTTGTACCAAATGTCATCCAATTCGGATCATAAATGCTACATGTAATTTGTTCACAACAATACATAGAGAGACGGGCATGGATAAATCGACTCAGAAAGTGATTCTTTATATGTTACAAACATACGTATAAAATGCGACATTCAATATTACAAATATTTTTATTGGAAATGTCGTTAAGATATATTGAAAATTACAAATAGACCTAGATCCTCATCATATTCAGAATATGCTGTAAATATTTTGAGGTTCTGGTTTTTTTATGTTTTAAGGTTACCAAGTAGACATACCAATATTTTGTAGTCCAAATGGAAATTTGAGTTTCATTTATTCCATCTTTAATAAAAATCTAAGTCCATTTTCCATTAATGATCACTCCAGCACCCTGCATTCAAACAGTGCGAAAAAACTTCCCCCTACATTACAAACATAACAATCTTCTTTAAGATGCTAACCTGGATGGAAATTGTATGCCACAATTGTTGTTGACTTTGGTTTGCTTGGTTAGTGTTGTTTTTTTTCTCTTCTTTCTTGTCTTTGTGTAAGTTTTTATGTGGTTTCCTCACAACCGGCCACCACAACCTGAGTAACCATAACACCAGTAACGGACAACACAAAAAAAACTCGGTTGATATTTAATCCAGATTTGAGGCTGAAAGTGGAATTCTTAAAGCTGTGGCACGCAAAATATGTAACAAAAATAATATAAGACACGAACGACAGCGGCGACATGGTCAAATAATGCCAACAACAACTGCAACAACAACAACATTTCTGTATTTTTCCGCCAGTAGTAGAAGAAGAAGATTCCACTTTTTCTTGTGGCAGAAGCTAGTTTTTGTTGATTTCGGATCTTAGCAGTGCTGAGAGAGGGGCTTCTGCATTTCATTTGAGTTTTTATTGGACACATGAGCGACTGAACAACGGACTGACCGGCCGGTTGTACGGTTGTTTTTTGCCGGTTGACTTATTTATTTTATAATTGTGTACTTATATCATGATTCCTGCATAAGGATTTATTTGTTGCAACAGTAAGTCCCCTCTCTGGAGGAGAGTGAACTCCACCACCGCACAAATGCATTCATTGTGACTGGGTCAGTTTTTAAGGTAGAACTGGCATGCATTCAACACGAGTCCACTACTACAATGTTGTGATAAACCAACAACAACGGCCTCTAGTAGGGTCAGTAGGGCAATAAAGTGAAATTGTTGAAAACGTTATGTAGTTTAGTAGAGTTCAATGTTATGCGTTATATATTTATGTCTACAATATGATGCTTTGGGTTGTGGTTAACACTAAAGGAGATAAAATGTAGATTGGCGGTACAATAACACAAAGAGTGTAAAGATTAAAGTTGAGAAGCTAAAATCAGTACGACTTCTCTTTTATTGGAAGATTATTAATTTATCTATTAATATATTGTATAAAGTCAATACAGATAATATCATTTACATGCCAATCTTCATTTAGGGAATTATTAAAAACAATTTACATATTTAATGATTGTACCAATAATAATAATTGTACCAATATATATTACGTTGGGAAAAAAGAAATACAAATGTTGATAAAATCGGAAAAAATTAGCACTCGTAAAATCGACCAGGAGCTAAAAATCGACCATAAAACGGTATAAAACCATTTACACAAAGATTGGTTCAAAAAGAAGCTCGATGTTTGGGTGCCACACCAATTAACAGAAAAAATAGGATGGATCGAATTTCCATCTGCGAAGCCTTGGCCAAACGGAATGAGATAGATCCATTTCTTAAACGGATGGTGACTGGAGATGAGAAATGGATCACATACGATAACCCTGTGCGAAAACGATCGCGGTGAAGCACCTCAAACGGTGGCCAAACCAGGACCAACGGCCAGGAAGGTTCTTCTATGTATTTGGTGGGTTTGGAAGGGGATTTTTTATTCTGATCTCTACTGTCAACCACTGGACCGTTTGAAGATAGCAATTGACCAGAATTGGCCAATAGGAGTGGTGTCGTGGACCACCACATTCCGGGCAGATATTGTTGACCGTACCGTCAGTTCGAGTCCAATATGAATTGAGGCGGCTACATCATCCAGATCTCAGTTGTGCCATGATCCCTCTGGTTTGCCGTGGTAGTTGCTGGGTTTCTGCTGCTATCTTGGGCGGGTGATCTCCGAGGATTGTATTCACACGATATTCTCGAATTGCTTCCTCAACTGCATCCGTGTGAATATGACTCAAATCTGCTTAATAGGCTTGTTGATCTAGAGGCTCCCTTTTGTACCTTTCTTTCCAGATCATGAAGATGCTTATTGATCTTTGGATGGCTACTTTTATAACATTCAACCAGATATTGCATTGATAACATCTTGTTGTGTTAACGCACTGGAAGAACCTTCATCTCCTCATGTAATTGGAGTCATTAGTAGACACCCTGTTGAAGTCATCAGGGCGGCATTCTGGCAGATTGAAGACTTTTCCATTGCGTTGCACTAACGTTGGCGGACGACACTGGAGCCGCATAGTTTACCACAGACTGGCTTCTTTTTCAGTTCCCAAAGTGATGCTGGAGAACCTTGTTCCTGCTCCTGACCGTATCGCAAATAGTTGTGGCATGCGCGGACTACTTATGAATGCATTCGAATGTGACCCCTACAACCTCGGGGTAATTGGTTGTCGGAATTGTGCATCAATCGACCTGCACATTAAAAGGTAACCACATCTCCGCTCTCCATGTGGTTAACAGTGTGACCGTTGATTCAGGGTCGCATATTTCCATATTCCACGGTTGGAATATGTTTCACGATTGACGGTATTAAACGTCTTTGATAGGTCCAGCGCCACCATTACACGGCCCGTTATGGTTGAGTCCTTCCGTTGAAGCCATGGTACAATTGATTTGATTCCAACGTAATACTAGTGTCAATATGAATTTGACAAATTATGTTTTTAAAAATCACCCAACAGGAAAATAAGGAACGCATACAATTTGAAATTGTTCTTTATTAATGTGGTCCCGTATTCAATTTACTCAATCTGCCTGCTGGGAAAGTTTGAGGAAGCAAGCATTTTCATATGGCTCAATTAAAGGAAAGATGTGGAGGCGATAGAAATATAAATTTGATAGATTTTCATTCATGTTTTTCAATTTTTATTTAGAGGATTCGAAAATATTTAATTTTCAAAATAAAAATAATTTGATAATAATTTGTTTGTTTGTTTACATTTTTCTGTCAAATGAGTTGACACTAGTAGAACTTACAACAACAAATTTCCATGTGGTTGTTGTGTCGTTTTTTGTACAACAACACTTGCTGTTACCTTTTATTATTATACCATGCGTTGAAGCATGGAAATGGCGTGCGATTCTCTTGCTGTGCTGTGCTGCTTCTAGGGAGTAGCAATGTTTCCAGTGTCTTAGCTACTGGCGACGAAAGTGAGATCTGCCTGTATGACTCACCTTTACTGGCATACTCTTCACCATGTCACTCTCGGAGTGCTCTACAAATTACCGGATGAAATAACTCACGCGCCTCTTCGGATCTGTCATCTAAGCGCCGTTAAATGAAACAGACATCGGATCATCGCTTCTTTCTGGGTTCGAGAGCGACTTAACAGTTGCTCACAATTTGATCAGTTCGGTAAAGATGTTACAACATTTCAGATGTTCTAATCACTTTTTCCGCATATGTTCGCCGACTAACCTTTTGACTTCTAGTGACAGAACTCAGGCTTAGTACGAAGTAGTTCATTATGTTCGTTTGCTATTCAATATCCATTCAACACGCTGAATGATAGCGAACGGATGAACCTGTAATGATGTAATGTAATGTCCAGCGAAATTATTTTCTGCTACCAGAGCATCAGAGGAATTCTACAGTTCTCTGAAGCGACGATTGTTGAAATCTATAAACTGCTGCCGATTTTTTTTCTCTTGGATAACGAAAAAAGTTATGAAATCGACAGTGACACCAGTGATAATGTCCTAAAGCTTAGGTATTAGAATCACTTTTTCCGCATATGTTCGCCGACTAACCTTTTGACTTCTAGTGACAGAACTCAGGCTTAGTACGAAGTAGTTCATTATGTTCGTTTGCTATTCAATATCCATTCAACACGCTGAATGATAGCGAACGGATGAACCTGTAATGATGTAATGTAATGTCCAGCGAAATTATTTTCTACTACCTAAGCATCAGAAGGAATTTGCGATTCTCGGAAACGACAATTGTTGAAATCCCTCCATTTGACTTCCCCTTGTTTAAGGAAACGGTGTTCAGTGCTTATGAAATCGGGTGATGTTTTAAAGGATAAGGTGGCCTGACCCCAATGAACTGACGGAACATATTGTAGTAACGCCGTACAAGATCTGTAATGAAACTAGCCTATGTTTCAATTATCATACCCATCAAAATATCTGTTAAAAAGTCGGGACCATTAAATAGAGACCACGTCTTTGTAAAATACCAACTTACAGGACGGAAAACTAGGTTAGGATCTGCAACGTACCGATAATTAAGCGGGACCATCTATTATTCTAAGAAGTAATTTGTATTCATCAGTATTCTGTAATTTGACATTCCAATTGTAGCCACTTCAGTAGGGGAAAGTCGGCTAAAACTTTAAACTTGCTGAAAGTACGGGCGGAACTTTTATATGAGATGTTAAAACATTGAGCTCCAAGAATCCCGAACGCAAAATGACAGTATGTTTCTGGCGAATATCCTGCTAAAGCCTTAAAATGCCGAAAATGGGGCGGAACTATGTCAAAAAAAGCACCTATACTGATCATTTTCAGCTTAATGATATGCCCGCCTCCAAAAACTCCGAATTTGTGATGTAATTTTTTAAGTATTCCCCTAAGTCAATCCGTTCACAAACCACGGTAGTGGCTGTAACTTTTAGACATAGCGAACTTCGTATTCGTCCTTAACCTCAATATTCCTATGACACATTTGCTTCTTTCGACTTGTTTTGTTTTTGCATTTGATTTGTTTGTCTTACATTCTTCGGTATAGATTTGAAATATTCTCCTCTATCTCTCCTCACACATTCTTTGTTGCTGTTGTTTCCAATACACCAGATACATGAATGCTGATGTCGTTTTGCGTGGTATTTTTGCTCTATATATTCATTTCCTTGACAGTAGTGATAATCTGCCACCGGGCTTGAATAAAACACAAAACAAAAGCAGCAGCACCAACAAAAGTAACTCCTTAATTCCGGACAATGGTGGTTAACGCGAAAAAAAAACATTGTGCCCACCAGAAAACCAAGAAAGAAATTGTGGTTGGACTGGTTATAAACAAAAGTGTGGCAGCTATGCAAACAACCGATCATCATCAAAGACGGCAATAGCACATGTCAAGGCAACAACAACAGCGAAAACTTACAACTGCCCCTCAGACTACATTTGAACAACATGCAGTTATTACAATATGTATTTTCCTCTTTTTAGCCATTTTTTGGCAGATAAATATGTCAGTATGCACATACGTGTGTGTTTTATATTCAAATGTGTTTATTCAAATAGTTGACATTCTTCGGTTAGATAAAAAAGCGTGATGCTGGGCCTTTAAAAATAATTTTTTATATTTCGAATATTTTAATTTTGATACGAATATTTATGGGAGAAGCTTTTTAATGTCATCTGCGTGGGTGGCGATTAATATATTTTGTAGATTTATAGAGCACGAATTTGTATTAAATTCACAGAATTATGCAAATAACGGAAAATAATGCGGAATTGATACTATTGAATATGTGTTGTGAATGAAGCAGGCCAAATATCCACAAAAAGTCGTGATTAATTTCAATATTCGTTGGAATTGAAATACGGAAATTATGGCCTAGCAAATTGATATAAGAGAATTTTCAAAAAAAAAAAAAAAAATCATATAATAAATAAGAGTATAACTTAAAATTATGGGTCGATTATGGATAGCAACAAACTCCAGTTGTGATTTAAATTGGCAACGCCACTGAAATAAAACTTAATATTATGAATATCAACTTTTCTCAGTTGATATCGATAATACTGTTTTGACACTTCTGGAACTACAAATATTGTAAACAAACAAAAAATTAAATAGAATATTTTAGAAAAACTAATTTCAAGTGATGATAAACTCACTGGATCTATTTTTTATACCCTTCACCACGCTGTGGTAAGGGTATTATGTCTTTATGCATATGTTTGTAACAGGCACATGGTTCCTTTTGAGAATATGCATAGAATCACTTTCTAAGTCGATTTATGCATGTCCGTCCGCCCGCCTGTCCGTCTGTCGGTCTATCCATGTTAAATTGTATTATTCGAATTGGATGAAATTTGGCACAGCTCATTTATTTATTTGTGTACCAAAGTCCCTATATATACTTAGATTTGCACTCTTTTTTAGCCTTTATACTTATTTTGAAAAAAAAAACTCAAAATATCAAGTATGGCTTCATATATCCAAATTAAGTACCAGTTGGAAAACGTTAGAAACGTTAAACTATCCACATAAACACGAATTTCCAACACTTCACACATACCACAATCTTAGTTCCAAATTTCAGGATTCTATCGGTTCAGCTAAATTCAATATGTTTCAAATTTAGTGCACATAAGTACAAATTTCCATTACTACCTAACTCCACATGCCAAGATTCCAGCTCTATCGGTTCACCTGACTACAAATTTGGTACCATTTTTTACACATCAGTACGAATTTCCAAAACTTTCTACATAGCCAAATCCTACACCCCAACAATTTCAGAATTCCAGGTCTATCAGTTTATCCAAAATTCAAGTTGTACAATATAGTACCCATAAGTATAAATTTCATAAACTACATCCATACCCCAAACCTACACTCCAACAGTAGCCTTATTTCCAAATTTCAAGGTTTCCAGCTCTATGGGAGCACCTAAAATTTAAATTGTACGCATTAGCAGGAATTCCAAAACTTTTCACAAAGCCATATCCTATACCCCAACAGTGATTCTATACCCCAACACGTCAAATTTCAAAATTCCAATTCAATCGGTTCACCCAACTCCGCATTTGGTACCATTTAGCACACATTACTCTAGGCTCCCATATATATTTTCGTCCGATTTAAGGTAAATGGTGTACCAAAGGTCTTATATATCTTTCAATTTGCACGAAATTTGGCATTATGTACTGAATTGATCCTAGAGTGATGTCTGCCAAGTTTCGTGAAAATCGGTCCAGATTTAGATATAGCTCCCATATATAGTTTCGTCCGATTTCATGTAAATGGTGCCCCAAGGTCCCTATATATCTTTCGATTTGCACGAAATTTGGTACAGCCTAATCACTTAGGTCTAGAATGATATGTGTTAAGTTTCTTGAAAATCGGTTCAAATTTAAATATAGCTCCTATATATATTTTCCTCCGATTTAATGTAATTGGTGCACCAAAGTCCTCATATATCTTTCGATTTGCATGAAATTTAGCACAGCGTAATGAATTAGGTCTAGAATGATGTGTGTAAGTTTTGTATAACAGAACATGTGTCAAGTTTGCATCAGTTCGGATTTAGATATAGCTCCAATTTATATTTTCTTCCGATTTTAAATAAATAGTGCACCAATGACTCAATGTTAGGGCGATTGACACACAATTTTGCACAACGTACTTCAGATAGTATTGCCAAACGTGTGTCAAGTTTTGTTGGAATCCGTCCAGATTTAGATATAGCTCCCATATAGTTTCGTCCGATTTTAAGTAGGACTCATGGACCCTAAATATGTCCGTTATGAACAAAACGTGATAAAGTTAATCTAACCTAACCTATGACAAGTTTCGTTGCACCAAAGTCTTCATATTTTTTCAGAATATAATGACGTAATCTCTTGTAGAATTTAGATAAAGGTCACATATTTTAGTTCATCCACATAAGGGCCATTAACATAATTTAGTTATTGGTCCCTCTGTTAGGATGCATCTTTTAAATATACCCATAGTGGTATATTAAGTGGGATATAGTCAGCCCCGTCCGACTTTACTACTTTCCTCACTGGTTTTGAATATTTTCTTGTATTGAAAATAAATATCCCAACATTTATTTTCACATATCCACCCTAATACTTCTAAATTCGATCATTACACATCTAATGAGCTAAAAGCTAACACCAACATTGCAATATTATCTTAAATATCCAATTCGTTAAATACTCTAATTAAAAACACATAAAAACTGAGGTTTTTGTTATCATTTCAGTTTTGTTTTTTTTTCTTCTTTTTAGTTTATGGCGAAAGATTTTTAATTACAGATAAGCTTTTATTTTGCCACCGTATCTGTGAAGCTGCATCGTAATCACAGATACCCCTTGAAGTCATGCTGCTGGTGCTGCTGCTGACACACATACCTACAAATGAGTTAGATACATAACTGCAGATACACACGTTCCAACAAATACCGTGACTTTTTGTCACATACTTTGGCGAGATATTCATGAAGATCCGTTTTGCGGCAATGGACGAATTGTTTTCTATTTGGTCTTATCGCTTGGGTCATGTTGCTCTTGATGGCGGTGCTTGAGTTTAGTTCATGTACTTTTCTCGGGTGCTTTTCTTTTTTTAGTTAATGTGTTTCGGCTTTTTATCAATTTTATGCAGTTAACACGGCCAGTGGTAGGGAATTTGTTCGTAGGAAAAAAACTCAACACTTTTAATTGACATTTAATGTGTTTCGAACGATCTATTTAATGAAATCCACAGAGTTGCCTAATATCCATTGCAGGTTATCTGACAATCTATGACGCTATGGTGGCGGTGGTAATGCTTAAAGTACTCAACTGGAATATAAAAACTAAATAAATATAGATTTAAATCGATATTTAATGTGCATTTATTAATTAGCTTTTTAAACTTTTAATCTTAATGTCGGCAATGGCTATCATGGATACTTAATAAGGAAGTACGGCCAGAATGGCTTTTTGAAAACAAGGTCACTCGATAAAGTTCGACAAGTAAAGTCGTAAAGATCAATATTTCTTATGATAACAATAATAAGGTGCTTGTTTTGAATAAAATCACGACGAGCTCACTGCAATAAAAAAAGAGTATTTCAAAATACATTTTTACTAATTAGATTCTCACTAACTATGAAAGCATGTACTGATAATAATTTGCCAGGACATTTTGAACTCCACTTAAGACAATAAATTAAATTATGTCGCCGGCTAAACCATTATATGGACGTATACCGACACGTTTTTCCAAGATTTTTGCAATTTGATGGAACATATTCGTAATACCCTAAAATCAGTGTAAATATACACCTGGAATGGAAAGAAGCTTGGGCAAATATAGCTCTGGAAACCAATGCGGCATCACTGCTACGTTGAAAATGGATTTCTAGACCATAAACACTGCAAAATATCAAATGCCAGAAAATTAGATAAGAAATTCTAGGTATATTGAAAATTGGGCTGTACCGTCATATAGGGAAAACCGGGTGAAACGATAATTATAATTTTTCCCACGGATATTTACTACGCCATGGTAACCCAATATAAATTACAAAACAAATTCGAATAAAAAAGTTATATTGGGAATACGCTCAAACGTGGACCAACAGTAGCGTTCGTAGCGATTATTTTTGTAAAGAAGTTCAGATCGCATTTATTATCCAATTGCGATGAATTTTGGCATGACTCATTTAATTGACCAGCTTTAAAAGGTGATGTTTAAGAGCTGTACAAAAAACAAAAACAGTTACAATTCTCTATATAACTTATTTATCGGGCTGGATAAATCTTTTTTAGGCCGAGTTAAAAAATGTTTCAATATATTTTCTTCCACTTGGTCTTTCCATCGAATTCGTGAACCATTAGTTAGTACCATTCTCACAGCTTGAGCCACCATAGTTGCTGCAGCTCGATACGTCTTATAATTACAATATCCGAGAATATATGGTACAACTCATGGTTCATTCGACGGCGATATTCACCATCGACGCAGTTCGCCCGCAGATCTTTTGGAGAAGTTTTTTCTCAAACACTCCAAGAGCTGCCTTGCGCCAGCACCCATGCTTAAGATCTATACACCAGCACGGGTAGTATCAATGTCTTGTAGAGACACTGATACTGTGGTAGCATCTGACCACAGTAGCATCTTTTGATAAACACTATTATTCTCCGAATTTCAAAACTGATGTCATTAGTTTTAGTTATGTCAATACCGAGGCATATAAAACCTCAAAGTTGTAGTTTTTAAGTTCCACAGTTAGTCCCAGTCTTCTGGACGCCTTGTGCGTTGATACCAAGACTTTGGTCTTCTCGCCATTTACAGCCAGTCCCACTTTGGCAGACTCCTTCAATGGTGGCTGTTACCGCTTGCAATGTTGGACCCAGTATGTCGGTGTCATTGGCGTAGGCGAGTGTTATTCCTGTTTACCTATGCATCTCGTATGACCTTTTCGACAAACTGTCACCTTATCTGAATACTCGTTCGGTATTGAAGGGTTGCGAGAGGTCCTTTCCGACTTTAACTGCTGATCTTGTCCCAGTCAACGTTATCCTGCATAGACGTATTAATTTTGCAGCAATCCCGAATGCAGACTTGACTTTAAACATCACTGAGGGGATAGGACTGTCGAATGCGCCATTATAGTCGACGAATAGGTATAATTTGTCGATGTGTTTTTTCGTGGGTTTTTTCCAGGATTTGGAGCAGAGTGAAAATCTGGTATGGTACGCTGGATAACACTTTATATGGGATGGAAATAATAAAAATACAATAATTCCTCTACAGTTGACACATATCGTCTTGTCTGTTTTTTTGTGCACGGGACATAAAATGCTGAGGTTCCAAACATTGGACATGCATTATTCAAGCTAATTTGTACTAGTCAGTTGGCGCGTGCTCCAGATAAGCATCTGACCACCGGTCTTTAATAGTTCGGCTGGAAACCTATCGGGTTGGTGTTTAAGACGTTGGTGAAATTTGTGGACTTCATTCTGACTACTGTACGTTTGGATTTGCTCGCGTTTTTTGAAAATACGTTTCTCATCTCTTCTGTTCTCCCGGTAATTATTTTTCGCATTGCTGGTCTTTGGTACCCAATTGTTGTTTTTCTGCAGTTTGTAGGGCGTGGGCAATTCTTTGCCCTTCTTTGTGCTTCTATATTATTATTGGGACAAGGAGTGCTATCGAGTAGTCTTCTGCTACCTTTTGTGTTTCGACGTCGAGTTTCCGTGTTGTGTTAGATCGCACATTTCCTGCTACATTAAGACGAGTCCGAACCTTGACTAGGTAAGGGGCCGAATCGATATTCGCTCCTTGGATCGATCGAACATCTTAAACACTGGAAGAATGCCTTCCTTCTATCAGAACATTATGAATTGGAATTTGGCCTTGTGTATATCAAGATGCTTCAATCTAGTTCCATGTTTTTGCAGCCGCGAAATTATATCTTCCCATTCTGATTTTTGCATTAATAATTTCTAGCAGAATTTTAATGTCATAGCCAGGGCAGCGGTCATATGCTCTTTCTAGGCGCTCGTGAAATATGTCTTTGGTCTGCTAATCTTTGTCTTCCGTCGGATCATGGGCGCAAATAAGACTGATGGAGAAGAACTTCGCTTTTATAGGGATTATAGTATTCTAAGTTTTTTTTTTTAATTCAATGTTAAAAACAGATAAGGGACTGTATTATTTTATAAAAATACGATTTTCAAAAAAAAGTAATTAGAATTCTGATGAAGTGCTTATTTTCAAATAAAACCTCAAAATTTGTTATAGTTATTCCCTGTGACTATGTTGTTTATTCATTTAGGACATTGTTTTGGTTTCATAGGACTGTATTGTTCATATCGACCCTGTTCCAAGTTCATTCAACTATCCCTAGAACCCTATATCAGTGACTATATACCCTTGCATTGGTGTCTTCTTTTAATGAGCAACATCTGATCTAAACATCTTGACCGTTTTTTTTTTTTTCGTTTATACCCTTACACATTTAAGTCACTATGATTTGATGTGTTTAGAAGCAAAGATAAGAAAAAACGGATTTTTTGTTGTCATGTTTCTTTTCGCAAAGTATTTGCAATTATTTGAAATCTCATTAAAATTTTTAACACGTTTCACACGTAAACACTTGACTGCGAATGCCACCATTGCCACTGTGGCCATTTCGCAAAACATCACAAAAAAGCAGAGCTGTCTTTTGAGCTGCACTTCAGGTCTTCATGATTCATCTCCGTACGGAGATGTAGAAGCTTGGCAGCTACTGTCTGTCTGCATAAAAACGGCATCTCTTGAGGGATTTAATGCGGACGCTGAGGTTGCCGGCGTGCTGGTTTGTTTTTGTTTACATTTTTTGTTTGTTTTGTTTTTGGCTGTCAGAGTCCCCCAACTAAAGCGTTCAGCTTCTGTCATCATTGCGATTTTACAGTTCGGTCAATCGGTTTGACCAAAATGTTGTCGCCACTTGGCCGCTAGTTGCTCCCTCTGATGTTGTTGCAGTTGCTGCAGTGCTGCTGCTGGCGATGTTGTTGTATAGCAGTAGCGTTATTTAACCGTTTATCAGTGGCTAAATCGATTTTTCTTGTAAAACGGAGATTGACGGACGGAGGGACAAAAAGTGGGTTATGTTGTCATTTTAAAATTGATTTTAACTTTTCATTTCGTTTAACCATAACAGCGTTCAATCGTAAATGGCTGTGTAGAAAAAATGATGACAACATTTTTAGGGTTTTAATTAGTGACTTTAATTGAAAAGCGTTTTTTCGTGTGCCTTGTTTCTTTGGCTGGTTGACTTGAATGAAATTTCTTTTTACCCATATAGTTTTCAAAGTATTTTGTTGCATCTTCTTTTTTTGTCCCTGTTGCTGCAACAAAACATCACGACAGATGTGTCCAACATAAATTGACAACAAATTAAAGACAATTTTTAATGAAAGGACATGCCAATGTTGGACCATACTTTAACAGCATAAAATCATAACCTAGTAAAAAAGGCTCAACCCTTTATGAAATTATAGAAATATATTGAATTAGAAGGAAAGGTTTGGTAATGTGTGGACCCGCCTATTTTCGATACCACAAAAAATATCCTATTGCAATTTGAAATCAAAAAATTACCAGATTATCTTGGACATAGCAAAATTGGTGTCATTATCATGAGGATAAAAAGTCGTGTGAGAACATCGAGTCAAAAACAGCTACGAACTCGAATATTATTATTAATTGGAAGCTGGTCGCTCCAGCCAGACAAGAAAGACATTTCTATATCGTTCCAAAGGTTGTCAACGGATTGGATGTAAAGACATTTAGCGTCTAAAAGAACAATTTCGATGTAGCACATTTATGATCGAATCAAAGATTTTTTGGCAGATATATAAGGAACTTTTTGCTCTTTGCTTCAACCAGGTTCTGAACTAGTATCCAAATTAAGAAGTGCTGCTTCTGTTGCGGGCATTCCAAAGTCGCAGGACGAAAAAGAATTACGCGTTGCTTCACATAGGTGTGGCGTTTTTCGCATTATAAGGCCACCAAAACCACTTCAAAAACATTCATAAACATATAACCTGGGTGTAATACTAAAGAGCGTTGTGACTTCTTCCACCCCACGATGCAATGCCAACACATGGTATTGTAAAAAACCAGTAAGAAAAGTAGTAAAGTCGGAAGGGGCCGACAATATGATACCCTTCACCACTATGGGTATATTAAACAGGACTATTAACATAAAATTGGATGAACTAAAGTATGATTTTCACGAAACTTGACACACATCATTCTGGACTAAATTCAGTACGCTATGCAATATAAGAAGTGTGATACATTATTTACATTAAATCGGACGAAAAAATATATATTAAGATTTGAACCAATTTTCACGAAACCCAGTACACGTTATTCCAGGCTCAATTCAGTACGCTATGCAAAATTTCGTGCAAATCGAATTATACATAGGGACTTTGGTGCACCATTTACATAAAATCGGACGAAACTATATATGGGAGCTATATCTAAATGTGGACCGATTTTCACGAAAGCTGGCAGACATCACTCTAGACTCAATTCAGTACGTTATGCATGTCAATGATGGATCATACTTTAACAGCATAAAACCATAACCTAGTAAAAAAGGCTCAACCCATTATGAAATTATAGATATATATTGAATTAGAAGAAAAGGTTTGGTAATGTGTGGACCCGCCTATTTTCGATACCACAAAAAATATCCTATTGCACACTTGGCACACATCATTCTGGAATAAATTCAGTACGCTATGCTATATGAGAAGTGTGGTATTTTATTTACAATAAATCGGACAAACAATATATATTTAGATTTGAACCGATTTTAACGAAACCCAGCACACGTTATTCCCGGACGGACATACAGAAATCGACTCAGAAAGTGATTCTATGCATATTCTCAAAAGGAACAGACAAAAAGAAATGTCTTTTTGCCTGTTACAAACATATGCACAAAGAAATGCTATCATGTTCCACAGTGTGGTGAAGGGTATACAAATTGGAAGGGCATTGTTTTTTTTGAGGCTTTTATAGGTGGGAGCGACTGCTGGCATCACGATAAAAAGAAAATAGATTAATTGGGTGTAAAACAATTAAAATATATAAATAGAATGCAGCCGGGTGCAATTGGCGAAAGACGAGACAAAAGAGCATGTTGCAAAACAGCTGACTATATTAGGGATCTAAAATGCAAAATATAACCGGAATTGGTAGGGCGTTTGACGTAAGCGGGTATACGCTGCGTAAATTGTTACAAGATTATTATATTTTTGAATTTTCAACGATTACTTATCAGGTGTTCCTGAAAACCGACTGGTCTGTATACTATTATTAGCAACTCCGTAGCAGATAAGGGCAAATACTTATTTGTATTGAGACGAAAAAGAAGACGACAAGTGGTCCATTAAGCTAATTTAAGATGCTTATCAATTTTTAAGCGCCTACAGGAGGTCATTTCTGAAAGTGCCAGTGACCGAATCACACCGGTTGTTATTAAAAAACATAAGAAGAAGTTGTGAAAATTAAAAGGTTTTAAACTACCAGCAAAAATTATTTGAATAAAAATATTTATGTATGTTGAAGAGAGGTTAGTATATTTCGTAAGTCAAATCTGAAATAGGGAAATAAATAAATTTGTATGTTACATGTTATTGGCAGAAACAGCCCAAAAATATGGCGGATTTTGTGCCATCTTTGCAAGGCCAGAAAGAACCACTGTGGAGGAAAGTTTTATTCCGTCCCACAGATAACTTTATTGTTCTGAAACAAGAATTTGCAAAATATATTGCCCTAGACTTTATTCAGGCAACAGACTTGAATCGCATTGCCTCGTCTCAGTAGCCGTCCCACCTGTTCATTCTTTTTTGAAGTTTCGAGAACTATTTAACCGTCAAATTTACTCACACCGGGTTCTATCCAATTTATTCCGCATGTGCTGCGTGACGTGTCTTATAGCCTACAACGTTATTTCCCTGACTTTGGACTGACTTCAGAATTATAGCAAAGAAACTCATTACATTAAATTGCTAGTCCAACTGCCCCTGTCGGAAATTAGGTCTCATCTTGCTGCAGCTGCAAAAATATCCCAGATTTTCATTTCTGCACTTCGTACATCAGAAAGCATGAGAATGAAGCGATGGTTGGTGATCTCTCTAAAATCACCCAGATTTCCTATGGTTAGGGAAAGATGGTTCATAAGGTGATGAAATCAATTGTTCTGCTGACGGAGCCTTTTATGGGGATGATCCGACAAAAATAACGGACTGCAGTTAACGTAATTTATCAAACCAGGTGTCAAGGAGCAGAGCTGAATGCTTTTGGGCACCTGTTTAGGTTGCGGACAGTGGAAAACCCAATATCGGGCAATTAACGGAGTTTCGAGAGAGTCTCTGAACCTATGATACTAAGACCGACGAGGCGAGTTTGAAATTTCTAGGTCCTAGGTCACCTCCGTCCTAAAGTGACCTTCCTAACCGTTGGATTTTAGTGTATCACGGTTTGAAGTCAGGTTCCTGGCTGTATTCAAACGGAGATGTGGTTGATACGTGAGTGCATTATCAAGTTACCAAGTCCTTCACATGGTATGAGGTCGATCTCAAATCCCCACTCAATAAGCTGTTATAGAGGCCTTAGTAAACACACCCCCACCCATCGACGGGTGTTGGTGTGACTGTATTGGCACCCTCAATATCGACCCCTTCAGTTTCAAAAATAATGATTTCATCAAACAAGCAACCACAAAATATGACAATGCTAAATAAGTCTCCAGAAAAAAGATCTACCGGAGAGCAGTTAAGTCCATCCTACGGGATAAGAATTCGATTATTGTTCAGGAATTGTTCAGATCAATAGGCACCTCAAATTTATTCGCTAGTTCTCACGAAAATATTCGAATGATATTACGAGGAACTTCTGCTTCGAAAGAAATTTGATGTCGTGGGTAAAATGCACCCACTAAATCTCACCTCCAGTCACTTGATGTGAATGATGTTGTGGCAAACTGAACAGAACCATGACACATACAGATATTAGAATGGGGGAAAAATAAATACATTAGGTCGTCGAAAATTTCGATAAATTTTTTTGCAAATATAAGCAGGACTTTTATGAGAG